>NW_028236981.1:0-77013 GCF_017979445.1 Akebia trifoliata
CTGTTCCAAATCTATTCATTCCAGATTCTATCTACCACTCTTTTCCAGATATCATTTTCAATCGTTTTCTCTCCCAGATTTATTTCTTGGTCTCAGTTTTACGCAGCCAGATTCCGCCAGGTCGGGTTTTCTCGGAACTATGCTCAGATGCCGCCAAGGGTTTTCTTGGAATATGCTCAGATGCCGCCGAGGGTTTTCTCGAACTATGCGCAGATGCCGCCAAGGGTTTTCTTGGAATTATGCTCAGATACCGCCGAGGGTTTTCTCGGAACTATGCAAATGCCGCCAAGGGTTTTCTTGGAATTATGCTCAGATGCCACCAAGGTTTTCTTGGAATTATGCTCAGATACCGCCGAGGGTTTTCTCGGAACTATGCTCAAATGTCGCCAAGGGTTTTCTTGCAACTATGCTCAGATGCCGCCAAGGGTTTTCTTGGAATTATGCTCAGATACCGCCAAGGATTTTCTCGGAACTATGCTCAGATGCCGCCAAGGGTTTTCTTGGAATTATGCTCAGATGCCACCAAGGGTTTTCTTGGAATTATGCTCAGATGCCGCCGAGGGTTTTCTAAGAATTATGCTCAGATAACCGCCAAGGGTTTTCTTGGAATTATGCTCAGATGCCACCGAGGTTTTTCTCGGAACTATGCTCAGATGCCGCCACAGGGTTTTCTTGAATTATGCTCAGATGCCGCCGAGGGTTTTCTTGGAATTATGCTCAGATGCCGCCGAGGGTTTTCTCGGAACTATGCTCAGATGCCGCCAAGGGTTTTCTTGGAATTATGCTCAGATGCCGCCGAGGGTTTTCTCGAAACTATGCTCAGTTACCGCCGAGGGTTTTCTCGGAATTATGCTCAGATGCCACCAAGGGTTTTCTTGTAATTATGCTCAGTTTATATTTACTTCATGCTCAGATTTGACTCATTTCCAACTCAAACTCTTTGAAATCTATTTCAGATTTTGAGTCCACACACTTGCACAGTTGTTACATCAGTCAAGGAGAATTTTTTAAAAAATTCAAGGATCTGACACTGCTAGTGAGAGCTCGCGCTCAAGGACCTGATATTTTTCTAGTTCGGGGAGAGTTTACGCTCAATGATCCGAATGCCCCGACGAATTGTTAAATCAGGCTGCAAAATGAACTGTCACTAGCTTTGGCATTCGGATATCGCACTCTCTACCAAAATAGATTTGCTATCTAGTTTGCTTCAACCCTTTGCCAAAGAGGGGCATCTGTAGACACCCCATTTTTGCAGCCGCCTGATTAACCAAGTCGTCAACCCGATCGCAAAGGTTCCCAATGATGGATGTCTATTCCAATGCTTTATTTTGTTACCAGATATGTTTCAGAAATCCGGATGAGGTATCTCGAACTGACAAAACTTAGAAACCACGCTACGCTAGGAAAATACTACCCCAGAAACATAGAAATCATCATCCTGCAGCCAAAAAAGAAGCTTCACGATAAAAATCACTAAAAATGACCAAATTACCAAAATACCCCTAACATCAAAACAACCTAGAGCCTACATTACGCTTAGGAAAATCTGTTCAAATACATAAAATGACAAATCGAAACCAAATAAATCATTTCGCCAATTTTCACAAAATTTGACAAAATTACAAAAATACCCCTCATAAAATTCACGATTATTTCACGCAAAAAATTTCATAAATGACAAAAACCAACATTTCGATTGAATTCCTTACAAAATACTGATTTCAAAACATCCTGGAACATTGAAAAACGACTTAAAACGTAAAAAATCCTCTCCGAGGGCAAAATGGTAATTTCACAATTTTAATAATTAAAATTTTCGAAATTAATAAATAAATCATTAAATAATGTAAAGTGAAATATTAATGAAATTAATTATTAAAATTTAAACCAAAAAATTTATCAATCAGGTTTTCAAGCAAAATTGTTGAGGGTTCGCAAGATATTTCTTTAAGGACCCCTCCATTTAGGGGTCCAAAGAATTAAAGATATAATAGAGGGGGGTTCTCCAAAATTTAAAGTCAATCAAGCAAGACTAAGGTCAAGATATTAAAGTCAATCAAATAAAACTAAAGTCAAAATTAAAGTCAATTAAGTAGGACTAGAGTCAAGTATTAAAGTCAATCTCATAAGACTAAAGTCAAAACCCTAAATCAAAATCCTAATCTAAACTAATCGAGTCAATCTCATAAGACTAAGGTCAAAACCCTAAATCAAAACCCTAATCTAATCAAGTCAATCTCATAAGACCAAGGTCAAAACCCTAAATCAAAACCCTAATCTAAACTAATCAAATCAATCTCATAAGACTAAAGTCAAAACCTTAAATTAAAACCCTAAAGACTAAGTCAAAACCCTAATTGAAACCCTAAAAGAAACCCTAATCAAACCCTAATGCTTCTAAAAACTTTATAAATAGGAGCATCCACACCCTATTTTCGTATCAAAGAAAAAACCCTAGAAAAAGTAGGTGAAGAAGCCTCCATAGCCTCCCCAAAACCCTAATTTTGGAGCCCCAACTCCTTCCCTAACACCCCTACTCCGATTTTAGCCTAAAAAACACCCAAAAACCTCTCAAAAACATTCCAGAAATCCACAACAAATTTGAAGCACTCAGATCCAAGAAGGAGATACCTTACCTCGGAGATCAGGAATCAGATCCGGAGATAGAACGAAGTAAGGAATACGGTACAAGGAGCCATTCTAACCAGATCTGAGGGAATAACACTTTTGTAGATCAAAGGTAAATTTTTTTTCTATTTTTTTTTAATCTAGGTTTATCATTAGCAATGTAGATCTATTCGGGATAAGTAGAGACCAGCATTGGCCGGGCGGGGTTGGTGCCTAATACCTTCCAACCCCGTAACATGATCCCCGGATTCAGATTTCTATAGTAGATTAGTAGTTTTTATCCATTGTAGGGTCAGTTTGGTTCCTAGACCACAATAACTAGGTGGCGACTCCCAAACCTCAAGGGTCAAAAGCGGATCCGCGCACCCCGCGGATCGAGGGCGCTTTCACACGGAGCTAGATATTGATCAGCACGGAGCTGGGGTTTGTTAGCACGGAGCTGAAGGTTTATTGACGCGGAGCCAAAGGTTTGTCAGCAAGGAGCAGGAGGTTCATCGGTACGGAACCGGAGGTTTGTCAACACAGAGCTGGAGGTTTGTCGGCATGAAGAGCCAAAGGTTTATCAGCACAGGGCTGGAGGGTAATCGGCACGGAGCCGAAGGTTCATCAGCACGAGCTGGAGGTTTGTCAGCACGGAACTGGAGGTTTATCGACACAAAGCCGAAGGTTTATCGACACGGAACCGAAGGTTTGTCAGCACGGAGCTGGAAGTTTATCGGCACAGAGCCGAAGGTTCATCAGCATGGAGCTAGAGGTTTGTAGGCACGGAGCCGAAGGTTTATCAGTAAGGAGCTATAGGTTTATCAGCATGGAGCTAGAGGTTTATCAGCACAGAGCCGAAGGTTCATCAACACGGAGTCGGAGGTTTGTCAGCACGGAGTTGGAGGTTTATCGGCGCGGAGCCATGAAACACATTTTGTAAAAATGGATTACTGTAGAAATATTGAGTTTAAAAAACCATTTTGTTAGTCCCTCAATTCAATTATCTGAAATCAAGATCGGCCAGTCAAATCCCCAAGGAAAAGGTGGCGCATAATGGCACTCTTAAATCACCTTATTTCCTTAAATAGACATAGTCTATCCCCCTCGTATCAATAGGGTAAGATCGTTCTTAGGCACCGACTTTGATCAAGAATTGCAATTGGTGCTTAAATTTTTTTATTTTTATTTTTCAAATCTAGTTTGTTGGAAAATGATTGGATTTATTTGAATTGATCGACCAATTATTGATCTTGATGGTTCACACATAGGTTATAGACATGGTTGAGATTGAATGAGAGATCTGGTTTGAGTTGGGTACGGGTTGTGGACCCGACTCGAAATGGATATGGGTCGTGAACCCATTTTGAAGTGGATATGGGTCGTAGACCCCGTTTGAAATAGATACGGGTCGTGGACTCATTTTGGTTTAGATATGGGTTGTAGACCCATTTGGAAATGGATATGGGTCGTGGACCCATTTGAAAGTGGATATGGTTCTTAGACCCAGTTGGAAGTGGGTATGGATCGTAGACCCATTTGGAAACAGATATGGGTCGTAGACCCATTTGAGAATGGATCTTGAAGCGGATGTGGGTCGTTGACCCATTTGAAAGTGGATATGGGTCGTAAACCCAGTTGGAAGTGGGTATGGGTCGTAGACCTATTTGAAAATGGATATGGGTCGTGGACCCATTTGAAAATGAAATTTGAAGCGGATGTGGGTCGTGGACCCATTGGAAGTGGATATGGGTCGTAGACCCAGTTGGAAGTGGGTATGGGTCGTAAACCCATTTGGAAACGGATATGGGTCGTGGACCCATTTGAGAATGGATCTTGAAGCGGATGTGGGTCGTGGACCTACTTGAAATGGATATGGGTAAACGATCCATTTTGAAGCGGATTAATGAGCTGACCGAAGTGCTTTTATACTGGCCCGCTCTTTAAAAATGGACCAGAACCTTAATTTTTGTCGAAATTTTTTATTTTTTATTTTTTTTAGATTTTGAGGCACATAGCCTCTGTTTTTTGGCTTGGGGTACATAAATTTTTTTTTTTTATAATGCAAAGCATAAACAAAGATTTCCCCCTTTATCTAAGGGGACATGTAAAGAAATAAAACAAAAACAAGCCTAAAATCTATACAACTTGCCTTCGTGGGCTAAAAAAAATTTACAAAGTCATCTCCTTGGATTGGAAAAATTACAATAATGAGAGGGTTGATAAATTATTTTTTCAAAATTGTGTCCTAAGCCTCTAATCGTATTTAATGCATGCGGCTATAGGTGGCTTCATGGTTACCCATTCTTCAAACCTCAATGCATACCGAAGTACACATGTCTTAGGTTGGTGATTGGGTTAGATGTGTTCGTCCCCGTTCCCAAAATAAGCAATCTCGAATCGTGAAACTACTAAGCATCTGGGTTTTAACTTTTATAGGTAGAGGAGGTTTCTGTAACGGGCTATGCAAGCGTAAGTGCACAAGTGCATTTTAAAAAGAAGTATCAACCCCCTTAACAAGCATTTAACCCACAAAAGAGTCAAAGAAAATATTACAACCATTCCCCAAGAAAAAAAAAAGTAAAGTACCAAACAAAACACAAACAACAACAATGTTAGTAAACACATAAAAAAAAATTTGTTGTAAAAATGGCCAAATGGTCATGGTTTGAACCCGCAAACTCCTTAGTGGAGTCACCAAGTTGTAGACATGAAAATGTTCAACTTTGAACCTCTGCTACATTGTTTGGAGTCGCCACCATTCTTTTTTGGAAATGGGTGTGAATAGACACCCGAATCAATTCTTTTGAAAACCATTTTTTCATGGCATTTGTAGTGACTCTCAATCATGGAAAATGTATGGTCTACCTAAGATATAGGTAAGGGGATTCAGTTAGAAAATGGGGAAGGTGTTAAGCATCCCATTATTTCCACCTATAATGGTTACCTTTAGATTTGGTCATTTTTGAAAAAATTAACATAACAAGTAAAATGCATGAGATGCATGAAATGAGTGGGTGCACATAGTGTGTATGTACCCCTTTGAAAGAGGATTTAATGTTTGTGTAGACATGAGGAATATCTTATAGGAAAGGATATCCCATAAAGTCATCACATTTTTACATGAATTGGGATGTTGGTTTAGGATGTTAGAGAAGTTCCATGAATGGAGTTCCCTTTAGGTCTACAACCTTAATGCATGCATGCTTAGCTAGAAAATTAGTGTTTTAGCCCCATCAAGAGAGCTACACAATTCTTCATCATTGCCAAGCATGTGTGGTGTGTGTGAATGGTGTATATTATGATGCATGAGATAAAAGTGGGTAAAGAAGGGCTTCAACCTCCATCCTTTCGACCAAACCGCCTCAAGCATTCTATGCCCAAGGTTGAGGTTTAATCTCCTTGAAATGAAGGAGGGTTTTCCATCATATCCTAAAGGTTTCTAAAAAGAAAAAGAGAGGGATAGAAAAAGAAGATGCAAGTTAAAAAAAATAAATAACAACTACTATACCCACCTTGTCCCCTTGGAGGTCTTAAACGAACTTGAGCTTGAGAAATAAACTTGAGAGTTGAAGGATGTAGTTGAGGGTTGAGAGAGTTGAATGATGTAGTTGAGGGTTGAGAGAGTTGAAGGTTGAGAGATGAGTAGAAATTTTGGTGGAGTTTTAAGTTGAAAGATGGGGGCTTGAGAGCATGAGTTGTTCATAGAAAATGAGGGTATTTATAGAGTTTTTGGAGAATTTTTTGAGATAAAGTAGTCCAACCCTAAAAATAAAGAAAATGTACATAGGGTTTAGGTTATTTCTTTTTGGATTTTTCATTTGTATGAGAATAAATATGACATTTGTGAAGAAATCCTAAAAGTATTCTTTGATCTTCAGTTTTTTGATAAATAGAGATGAGAAAATAAAAGTACTTTTGAGAGGATGAATAGGGGAGTGACATGTGTAAAGGTGGAGTGGTAGGTAAAAAGTAGATCTTGGTTCATTTGTAAATAACTCATAAAGCAAGGGTGGAAGTGTATTTTTGAAATAGACCAATGGGAAAACAAAGGTACTTTTGGGAGGGTGAATAGGAGAATGACATGTGTAAAAAGGAAGTGGTAGGTGAAAAATAGACCTTGGTTCATTTGTAAATAACTCATAAAGCAAGGGTGGAAGTATATTTTTGAAATGGACCAATGGGAGAACTCCATGTATGTACTTGAAGATTCCCACCTTTTGAGAGCATAATGGGAAGTTCTCTCACCTTTATGGATTATTACCAAAGACCAAAGTATCTTTTGGTTTGACCACACCTTTTGAGAAGGGCATTATTGAATTTTCACAAAGGGGAGTTGACTTTCCGATTAGATGATGCATTGGATATTGAGGGCTTATAAGGTATCAACATGTTTCATCTTGTGAAGGGGTATGAGAGAATTGGTTTGTAGTAGGCTTGGTGTTGCGCTTGGGTTTGGGTTAGAATATGGACTTGGGCTTGGTTTTAGGATATGGACTTGGGTTTGGGTTTAGAATGGACTTGGTTTTGGTTTTATGATGTGGACTTGGGTTTGGGTTTAGGATGGACTTGATTTTGGTTTTAGGATATGGACTTGGGTTTGAAGTGGATTAGGGACAAGGTATATGCATGCAATGATATGAAATGCAATAAGTATGCATGTATGCATGAATAATGATGCTAAGTGGCGATGCGGGTCCATTGAGAGGCTTAAGTCTAACTCGCAATCAATTCAAGGAAATTTGGATTTTCCTAACGGGTTCGTGCAAATTGGGATGTCTACAGTCATTATGCAACGCAAACTCTATCTCCTCAGATCACCAAAGTTTTACTTAAACTACCACAACTCATGTCCATACATTCGGACGTTAAAAAGGCCCATCCCACGTTGGGGGCAAGGCCAAATCGAAGAAGAATCATCACATTTCCCATTCCACCTCAACAAGGACAACAATCTCCTTCAATTTCAAAGTCAATGAGAAAGAGAAGAAAGTCAAAACCAAGTACAGGGTCAAATAAATGAAAGAGAGTAACAAAAAAGAAGGCTTTCCGAGTTTTACCCGCAGACCTCGAAGACATCCTTCAACAATCTCCTCGTTTGTCGGTTACTCTTTTAGAATTCTTACCAAAGAAGCTCTTGAAGAAAGTCTACACGGTTTTATGTCATCAAGTGAAAGCGGAAGTGTTAGAAGATGTAATTGATGATAGGTCCAGAGAACATCCTATTACTTCTAGTGATGGAAATCAACGGCTTGAGAAAGACAATAACACCTCGAAAATACAAAATTCGTGGGTCGACTTGGATTTCTCCAGTGAATTCCAAAAAGTTCAGCTTACTTCAAAGCAAAGTTCAACTGAATCAAAATAAAAAGTTCAACCTGACATAGATCCACAACAAGATAGTATGTGCATGGCCACAATTACCCTCACTGATGAGGATCTCCAATTGGGGTCTTGACTTCACAATAGGCCTATTTACGTCACAGGTTATGTGAGGGAGAATAAAGTTCAAAGAATTCTCTTGGATTATGGTTCTGTAGTCAACATCATACCAATTTGTACTATGAAACAAGTTGGGATCTCGTCGGATCAACTTGCTCGCAGTAAGTTGATGACCCAAGGCTTCAACTTGGGTGGTCAGAGAGCTATTGGCATGAAAAGAGTCAAGCTTTCTATCATAGATTTGGAGTCAATAGCGCTCTTCCACGTGAGTAATTGTAAAACTTTATATCACTTGCTTCTCAGTCGATCGTAACTACATGAAACTAGAGTAGTACCATCCACGTTACATCAATGCTTCAAGTATTACCAAGATGGTGTGCAGAAACGTGTAGTAGCCGAAGATCAACTGTTTGACAAGGCAGAAACGTATTTTACAAATGTAAAATTTTATTTTGGAGGTGACATCATTCAAGAAGCATGATGAGTGTCTCCAAACACTCAATTATACGCACATTTTCTGGATATTTATATTAATTTTTGTACTTATTTCTCTATATTAAGGTATTAATCATGATAAGCCTCAAAACACCATGTTGCATGTTAATTAGGCTTAATTATATATAAATAAATTCATTTACTAGATAAATATAATTACGTGTGTTTCTTGTGCAGGAAATCAATATTTTAGAATCAAAATCTTACGACAAAAGCATTTGGGCCCACTTTGTAATGCCCTAATCCTTAACTCATATTCTCCTCTTTTATCTTTTTGTGCAAAGAAAAGTGGAGGCTACTTTTAAACTCTTTTACATATATTTTTCTCTATAAATAGAGCCTCCATCTCTAGGGAAAGGGTCCCATCTTGATTATCTTATCCAAGACTCCTTTAATCTAAGGCTCTTAGCTTCTTCTCTTATTTTTTGTATTTTTATCTTCTACTTATTTTCTTTTGGCTAAAAGTTTTGTAAGAAGTAGAAAAAGAAGAAGAAATTGTAAGTTTCTCTATGAAATGAAGAAAAGTTCTTTGAGTCGATTCACTCAAGTACATCATGACAAGACTAGTCTTGTCAGGAAGACTAGCCTTGTCAGGAAGACTAGCCAAATGGGTCCTTCTCTTATCAGAATTCGAGATTATTTACATCCCTCAAAAGACTGTAAAAGGAGAAGTATTAGCTGACTTTCTTACTGATCATCCTATTCTAACTAAATGGGAATTATCTCATAACTTGCCTGACGAAGAAGTATTCCCTATTGATGTGCTTCCAGCTTGGAGAATGTTCTTTGATGGTGTAGCTAGAAAAGATAGAGCGGGGGAAGGTGTAATTTTTATCAACAAAATGAAGTATGGCCATTCTCGTTTTTCTTGACGAAACTATGTTCAAACAATGTCGCAAAATACCAATCTCTGATCACTGGTTTAGAACTCGGGCTAGAGATGAAGTTACACCAACTTTATGTGTATGGGGACTCACAACTTGTCATTAACCAACTCTCAATAAAGTATGACGTTTGAAAGCATAAGTTATTGCCTTATCACCAATATGCTACACAACTTCTAAGTCAATTTGAAGACCTCATCATCAAGCATATACTAAGAGTCGAAAACAAGTAGGCTGGCGCTTTAGCTAGTCTTGCTGCAAGTTTGGCTATGCCAGAAGAAGAGACAATGAGTATCCCTGTCTACCATAGGTGGGTACTACCTGCTTTGATAGATGAAAATTGTAAGTCTCACGAAGGAAACGCAATCGAAATCTTGCCAATTTCATGGGGATTACATTCGTCAACCACCGGAGCTATTACATCCTACAATCGCATCTTGGCCCTTTGATGGGTGGGGACTTGATGTCGTTAGACCACTCTCGAAATCTTCAAGATAACATCTTTATATCCTTGCCGTAACAGATTATTTTTCTAAGTGGGCTGAAACAGTTCCCCTTCGAGAAGTCAAGAAAGAAACGGTAGTCGACTTCATCAAAAATAATATCATCTTCCGTTATGGCATTCCATGATATATCATGACAGATAATGGGAAATCTTATAGCAAAGATGTTCTACATGTACAACGCTGCAACAAATGGACTCGTCGAAGCCTTCAACAAAACTCTTTGTAAGCTTTTTGAGAAGGTTGTTTCAAAATTGAAAAAAGATTGGCATTACGAATTGGGGAAGCACTATGGGCATACAGAACCTCATACAGCACCCCCACACAAGCCACACCTTACTCATTGGTTTATGGAGTTGAAGTTGTTCTCCCTTTGGAATGTCAGATACCTTCCCTAAGAATTACGATCCAAGAAGGTCTAACCTACGATGAGAATGCCAAGTTATGTCTGACTGAACTTGAAGCATTGGATGAAAATATATTAGACACACAACAACGACTAGAGAGTTACCAAGCCCGTCTGTCACGTGCATTCAATAAGAAAGTTTGATCACATTCTTTTCAAGTTGACGATTTAGTTCTCATCGTACAACGACCAATCATCCTCTCACACCGTTCTGGAAAGAAGTTTGATCCAAAATGAGATGGGCCTCATGTAGTGAAAGAAATATACACCAATGGTGCGTACCTTCTTGTTACACTGGAAGGAGTACGTCTTAATCCAATCAACGACAACTTCCTCAAACGATACTATGCTTAAAAGAATGATGCTCCTCGGCACAAGCCTAAATTGTTTGATAATGCTCTTCAGCACGAGCCTAAACTGTTTGATAATACTCATCGGTATGAGCCTAAATTGTTTGACAATGCTCCTTAGCACGAGCCTAAACTGTTTAGCAATGCTCATTATCGTACGAGCTTAAACTACATGATACTCCTGACCTGCATAAGTTAAAACTGTGAATGATCACCAGAAAAAATAAAAGATAAAAAAAATTGAGCTCGCTAGATTGAAAATCCAAGAGGGCAGTCTAGGCAAAACTTAGAGTATTTTCCATTTGAACTACGTTATGGTTTGATCCCATTTTGGGTACGTAGGCAGCTTGTAAAGTTACTTCAGGTTCAACCACATCAAAAAAAAAATATATACTTGTATAAGGAAATAATGAAATTATTATTAATTTCAAATGAAATAAACAATGTTATAATTTCCTAAGTCCTATACAGTGAAAAAAAAAAAGCTTAATATAAAGAAGTAAGGTTCCAAAACTTCTTCTTCAAAGATTCTCTCTCTGCTTCGCAAGCAGCTACTTCATCATCATCAATGATTGGAGCATTAGATAGGCGAGTACACTCTGCTTCGATAGTAAGTAGAGCCTCCCCCTCTTCCTGAACTTGGGTACTAAGAAGCTCTTCAGAAGCAGCGACTTGTCGTAGCATTTCTCTGATCTGAGTCAACTCGATTTCTAACTCAGCCTTTCGTTTTGTCAGTTCAACCCTTTTCTCCTTAGCTTCAGTCAGTTGTGTACATAAACTATCCACTGATTGAAATTTTAGTTGAGCTTCCTGGTCTAGGACGGATAGCTGAAGATCTCTATCATCTACTAACAAATATGATAAAACCCTCTCTCGTCTTGAACGATATGCCTCGACTCCAACTATAAATGACTCAAAAAAATTTACAAAACTCATAGGATCAGTTCTGAAAGCATCCTTAAGAGAAGAGACGATGACAGGCATATGAAGAGATTACCATTCTCTTAAGTTGGAAAAACCAATATTAAGCATCAACTCAACTCTAGATCAAAGGATTTCATCTCGAACTCTATGTAATGCTTGTTGAACGCATAAATCGATGTCACTATCATGCAAGGAAACTTTTCAAGTTTGGGTAGAAACTGTAAGCATTCCATGTAATTTTAGGGCAGTCAAAGATGAATCAACCAATTTATTAGAAGTAGGTAATGCCATTGCGATAGGATCCGTATGTGTAGTTGAAAGTCATAGAGTACTACCAGAACCTTGACGAGAACAGGAAGAAACCTCGTCCCCATCACTTTTTGAAGGGTCTTCAGTACCAACCAATTTTGAAATCCCTCTGCTAAGATGACTGACATTCCAAACATCTCCCATACTCGAGAAGGCAGGGAGGACTACAAAATCCTCTAGGCCAAAAAAATCAGCAACAGATTGTATATCAATATATTTTGCGAGAACAATTAAATCACAAAAAATTATGTATATATATATATATATACAAATACATAAGAAACGTGAAATTTCTAACAAAGAATAGTGTGTAAAATTACCGCGTCTAAGAGACACCATTCTCCGCTTCAACTTCTTGCCTATCTAGAGTTACACCCGTATCATTAGGCTCAGTCAAAACAATAGGCTTCAAAGAATCTAAAGGACTTGATTTTTGAACAGTCTACTCTACATTTACCCCAAGAATGGTGACCTGCTTCGTTTGAGTGGTCATTGGAGTCGAATGTATTTTTTTGAAATGCAATTTCAATCTAGGCTCCGTAATGACTTGTTGCGTTTCATCAACACACGTATGTTCTATTCTTCTTTTTCGAGAAGATTTTTGCATGGCAAGCAAAATATGATGCGCCTCACGATCTTCAATTCCTTTCCTTTGATCAAAATTAAAATTTGGAACGAAGACACTATCTTCAAGAAGACGAAAATCAAGGGCATCCAAATGAGACACTACATCTTGAACCCACCAATATCTATAACTCTTATCAAATTACCGACTCATGTCTTGCACTTTAGGAGGAATAAAAAAATTGACTCGACTCTTGGTCTGGGTTAAAGATTGCCACAAACTGTATAGCTCTATCATATCCACAGATCTTGTAAAAGGAATTGGAGTTTTAGGTATACGTTGACGAAAGCCTTGTTGACGAGCAAAACTGTGAGGACTATACATTTCCACCTTGCAAATATTACTATATATCGAAACACCACAAATCCAGGACAATAGCTTATCATGAAAGCTTGAATCTCAGAAGGATCATCATCATTATCAGTCCATAGCCTTCTATGACTTTTTGACGGCCAGACTTCCTCAGGATGCCATTTAAAATCATTAGAATTCATAGTGATGATTAGATCCCTTGTATCATTAGCACTATCTTCCCAATAAAAGTATGAGTTGGAAACACCAGCTTTGCGAATCAAATACGGAGGCCCAAAGTCAGTATCAAGGTCACCAAATACTCTCCGAGGAAAATGAAGTCCAACCCACCCAAACAAATAATGAAGGTGGTAAGAACTAGTGGAAGCACCTACAACTTTTTGTGTTTTCATACCCCAGTAAGTCTGAGTTAGACCTTTGTACAAATAACACAGAAGTGGAGGTATCAAACTGAATGTAGTACATCGGGCCATCAACACTGCTACTTTGAAAGTGCCTGGACGAAGAACATCACTATCCTCACAAGGGAAAACAAAACGACACAATCACAATGAGAGATATGCAGCTATCATAGCTTCATCTTCAACATTCTGATTTGTAGGAAAATTGAGTCTGATAAATGGATTCTCTCCCTCTTTACGACCCCCCTTAGCCAAAGTAACTCGAGAAGAAAAGGGTCTTCATAATTTTGTTCGAGGATACTGATGACCATTAAAATTAATGTAGAATGATTTGCCATTTCTTTATACTTTACCGTCAAACGAGGATTAGAAATTCGTTCTGCTTTAGTGTACCAGAATCAAGCCACTCACTGTGGCTAACACAATCACTCTTCTTTTCAAGAATCAGTAAAGCATAAGCCTTCAACAGATACTGACAAGAAAGAGGAAGTCCTGAAACACCATTGCAATCCATGAGTTTATTGAAACTAGACACCACTTCTTCATAATACTCACTTGTGATAGAAAGCCCAAAAATCTTCTGCATTTCCTATAAAGAAATACTAATTTTCCCACAACCTGCCACAAAAGTATTGGTCTCGGAACACCAAAACTCACACAAAACTCGATACATACCATTAGGACGACTGTACTTCTTACTAGCTGCAAATATAACTTTACTAAGGGAAGTTGTTGACTTTCTGCTCTGTAGTTTATGGCTCACATCCAAGCTCCAATCTCAAAAACCACTAAGATATCGAATGTCACCTCGAGGTTCAATATCTGAATCCCATTGAGTAAAATGTTGCATGATTTTCTATGTCAAAACAGCCTGTGGATAGTTGTGAGTTTGATCATGATGTGAAGGATGACATAAAGATGGCAGACGCTCCGTATCAATCTCATCTCCAGGGAGTAGGTTAGCTATCTAGGGATATTCACTCAAAGCTACCATATCAAGTGAAGTGTCCATTTCTGTATCTTGTGCCTTCAAAGGACCGGTCATCGGTGTGTGCACGACAAGTTTCAACTCCACATATGAAATGTTTCCTCCTCTTGAATGACCAGTTATCATAACATGGGAAAAACAAAGCCATTTTCCCTTCTGAGAAGGATCTGTATGGTCATCTACCCAACCTTCACGCGGTAAGCTTCACTTGAAATGATTTTTATTCCTTGAACTTTTGGAAAGAATGTCCCTAGCCATCTCTGCGAAATTTCAACAAAAAAAAAAAAATAAACACATTTATTCAAAAAAAATATAATGTCTCACTAAGTACTAGTGTCACATTGACTAAAAGTATATAAGAATATGAATAAAAAATCCATCATATTCAATAATGCTATGGCACTAGAGACTAGCCAACCAACTGAACAAATAGCTCGTCGCATGGTTCTTTTGTGTGAATAAATCTTGCGTCAAGTCATTCTTCTAGCCAATTGACATTTGTCAGGCAGTTGACATTGTCCATTCCTAAGTATTACTGATGAAAAGTTGTTTTAGGGATTGACCAACCGACTATACAAATGGCTCGTCAGATGGTTATTTTGTGTTAAAAAATATTACGTCAAGTCATTCTTTTAGCCAATTGACATTTGTCAGCCAGTTGACGTTGTCCACTCTTAAGCACTACTGATGAACAGTTACTTTAGAGGTTGGCCAACTAGCTAGACAAATAGATCGTCGCATGGTTCTTTTGCGTATACAAATCTTGAGTATCGGGATTTTGCAAGCCAATTGACGTTTGTCAGCCAGCTGACGTTGTCCACTCCTAAGCATTACTGATGAATAGTTGCTTTAGAGATTGGCCAACCGACTAGACAAATGACTCATCGCATGGTTATTTTGTTTGAACAAATCTTACGTCAAGTCATTCTTTTAGCCAATTGACGTTTGTCAACTAGTTAACATGGTCCACTCCTAAGCACTGCTGATAAACAATTGCTTTAGAGATTGGCCAACCGACTGTACAAATAATTAGTCCCATGGTTCTTCTACGTATACAAATCTTGAATCTCATGATTCTGAAAGTCAATTGAAGTTTGCTAACAAGTTGACGTTGTCCACTCCTAAGCATTACTGATAAACAATTGTTTTAAAGATTGGCCAACTAGCTAGACAAATAGGTCGTCGCATGGTTCTTCTACGTATGCAAATCTTGAGTCTCGTGATTCTACAAGCCAATTGACTTTTGTCAACCAGTTGACGTTGCCCACTTCTAAGTGTTACTGATGAACAACTACTTTAGAGATTTGGTCAACTAGCTGGACAAATAGATCGTCGCATGGTTTTTCTACGGATACATCTTTCATCATGCAATTCTTTTGATAAGTCAGTATTGTTCGTCCCAAGCATGATTAACACATATAGTTATTATAAAATTTAACGGGCAAGAATCGTTCTTAATTTCTTTATCAATGCACCCTATTGCAAATAATTGTATACAAGAACGACAGGTATTAAAAATTTCAAGTTTGGGAAATTACTTTATTTTGGTAATGACAGAGACTGAAACTTTAAGTTGTCGAGAAATTCTAAGTGACTGATAAGTAATAACAAGGATTAAAGCTCTCAGTTGCCTCCTACGTTCCGAAAATCAAGAGAGAACCTGAATCAAGCCAAAAAAAATATCAACCTAAGTATAAAAAAAAAAGATCTCTGATTTGTTACAAGTAAAAGTTGGTGTACAAAAATCCACCCTTTTTGAGGTGTTACAAATAAAGGTCGATGCGTTAATAGAAATTCTAAATAATAAAAAAAAAAACCTCTATTGAGGGGTTTGTAGAGTTCACTTTTCATCTTCTTCAATCGATCACTCCGATAAAAATGGAAGAAAATCATGGATCATCGTAATCGACAGAAGATGACGTTGTTTGAGCTATTGAAGCTCTTTAAAAAAAACTTATTTCTTTCTTAAATTCTTATTCAGGACGAGTTCTTCTTTCTCTGTACTTGAAGAACAGAAAGGATGAGTTTTATGAGGTGTGGAAGCAAAATCTGAAGAGCTTGAAAAGTGAAACCAAGAGTTTGGTTCTAATTAAATGTCTGATAAGACAGACCCTTGATTTACATAAATCTGAACTCCAACCAATGCATGGATACGCTGATAGCTCTACAACCCAGAAAAAAAGAAAAGCAGAGAAAGGACACTGGCTACTTCCAATTCTTTTCAGTAAAAAAAAAGCAGAAAAAAGAAGACCCCTTTGTATATCTTGTAAATATCAAGATTCTTTGCGTGAAAAAATTCGCCAAAATTAAAATTCCTTGAATCCTTACACACAGTGATTATATCTATAATCCAAAACGTGCAGACGACTCACTTTTAATGATAAAAATATTTTTTTTCTCTTCTTTTTTTTTCTTAAAAAAGAAAAAGAGAGAGGACCTGTGAGAATGTACATCATGTACATATACATCTACGTATCAGTGGGTGTGATGTGGGTTATGCGTACATGTATATGTTGCATTGTGAATACAAGGTGCAGACTCTGTTTTGGTAAATAAAAAATTTAGAAAAGAAGAAGGAGAAAGAGATTGAACGAAGGTCCCAACGTCGGCTGTTGGGAATGACTCTGTTCGAGAATAGAACGGCAAAAAGAAGAGATTGAACGAAGGAGAGAAGCCTTCAACACATAAACAAACCCATCCAGTTTCTACGATTTATTTATATAAGGTTAGAGGCCAACTCCTCTTTAAACTCGTTGTCGAGTTCGGGTGCAACAAAAACTCTAGTTTGAAAGAAGATGAGGAGGACAGAGGACATACCTGCTGATGTTCTTTCCTCAAAATCTGAAACTTGCCGAAGGTGAATCTGCTGCAGCCATTTTGGATCGTTTATAAAGAAAAGATACGTGGAGTTCTGCAACTCTATGTTAGTGTTTAGGTTGAAGTAGAAGAACTAATCAAAGTCGGACTCTTTGATACGTTGGAAAGCAAGGGAAATTTGGATTCTTCAAGTAGATAATTTTCTAAATTTAAAATCCAATCTTTCGACGACGTAAACAATGGCGATCTCAACTGCAATTCCATTAAAACAGGGCCTTAAACAAGTTGAACTCTCTTTAAAATAGAGTTTTAAATGAGTTGAATTTACTGTCGAAGGTAGATTTGTTTCAATCGGACTGACCATCAACAGCAGCCGTGCATTCTGTTTGTTAGAAGAAGAATCCTTCTTAAAACCGTTGTTGGTGTTTAAGACGGAATGAAAAAGCTTCCATGTATGTTAAAAAAGGGAAAATGCTAAAATGAGTTTCATTAAAATGTGGGATGTGCACATAACCATAGATGTGCTTCCTCGTGATACGAGTAAAAACATTCAACGGTATATGTATGTCCACGTCATAATTGTGAGAATTACAGTTAATTCTGTGTCACCCCAGTACTACTCAAAAAGGAAGATGCTGAAATCAATCTCATTCGGACTCTTCATGGGTAAAGACTAGCCTTACCAACTTGTAAGATTCCTTATCTTACTAAGATTGTTGAGCTCGCCTAACGACATCCAAGTACATGATCCGATCCAATAAGGCTGCAGAAAGCAAAATTCTTCGAATATTTTTTTAAAAATCAGGCTGATATTCAACCAATTTGAAGCCCATTGTGAGTCGATTTAACTTGGCTCAGTTAAAATCGAAGCAACTCGGTCATAACCCATGGATAACATTTTATGACTCAACTCAGATTTTTGGACAACTCAACGCGACATCTTTGCCATAGGTAAACATGAGTTGAATATGACTGAACAGACGTTTTTGGTAAGTCTTCGGTTTGCTAAAGTTAAAAAAAAAGAGGGAGAAGAATGGGGTTTTAATTCCATACATCTTGGGTACACCATACTCCAATAGAACATGAGTTGGATTAAATAAAATATATAGAAAAAGACTTGCTGTTGGAAAACTTATGTGCATAGCTAATGATTCAATGGCAAAATTCCATGTATATGGAATGAGCAACACTGATTGGATGGTAGAGAGAAAATGTCAAGAGAAAATTTTGTAGTGCCACGTGTCTTGTAAAAATCACACCTTGCAGTAGATGTATTATAACTACCTAAAGTCAATACCAACTCTATGCCACATAGCAAAAGAAAATTGGTAATATAGGCCCGTCACAATCTCCTTTAAATCTTAAAAAGATTTAAAAAGTGAGCTTATTGTTATGTGAAGAAAAATGGATTTGATTCCTTCTATTTCACCAACACCTAAGCTTAAGCACTTAGAGACCAATCAAATATTATGTTTGGGTTCATTTATTCTTAAACCTAATCCAACCATTAATGTATCCTGCACATACTTCTAATGACTCTTATCATAACTCAAAGCATATCACAAATTGATCGAGGTGATCAATGATGCACCATCATCAGTTTCGCCTCTAATAATGCATCCTTGAGGGGGCATTTGTGAGCATCAAAATTTAAACGGGCCCTTGCAGCTTTCTAAGTTAACAAAAAGCCCACCGAATCAAAATTGGGCCCACAAATCTAAAATGGGGGTCTGTTAATCGAAACGGGCCTCATATGGTTTGGGTTTGGGTTTTCGCAGATAAAGCCAATGATCTAGTAAATTCAAGTGATCCACACATTAAATATTGGGTCTTATACCCAAATAAATAAGTTTGGCCCAATAATAATCCATAAAATCCTTAAAATTAGATTTTGACAAATTTAGCCTTTTAAAACAAATCAATTAAACCTTTTTCAGTTGGGGTATAGTTGGAATGCTAAATTATCTTTAAGTCTATAAATACAAGAGCCCCTCTCATGGAGAGGGAATCTGGATCACTTTCTCTCAGAAGACAGAAACTCTACCTCTAGAGAAAAAGAAGCTCTCAAGCCCTCCTCTAGAGACAAAGCAAGGTTCTTCAAAGATCCGGTCTCCGACTAAAGAGAAGATCAAGCATAAAGCCCTTCCCCAGAAGTCAAGAAAACATTCTCAACCGATAAAACGTGAAGCCCGGAGAAAAGAAAATCTACAGAAGCCTCTACAGAAGATCAAGCATAAAGCAAAACTCTCACCCAAACAACTTTCTCAGTTGATAAAGCGCGAAACTCGGAGAGAAGAAAAGCTACATACGTTACCATCATCTTTTTGTATTTGACTGTTAAGCAGAGGAAATATTGAGATCTGTATCTCATTTTCATCAAAAATCAATAAAATCATTTGCAATCATATTTCACGAATCTCGAGGTAGATCTATTGAAATTTATTATCAACAATCGTACAGGTATATTTACTTTTTATCTTTTTTATTTGTTTTATTTACTTATTTTAGGATTTTTTTAGCAATGTAATCTACTTTAAGAGGAGAGTCTCCTCATTTCTTTTATGTTCGCATTTGTTTCATTTGTACAATTTTTAATGAGAAGTTTCTTTTAATAAGACCCTAATGATGAGTGTCTCGAAACACTCAATTATATCACATTTTCAGACATTTATCTTGATTTTTGGCCCTATTTATCCGTATTAAGGTAATAATCATGATAAGCCTTGAAACACCATGTTGCATGTTAATTAGGCTTAATTATACATAAATAAATTCATTTACTAGATAAATCTAATTATGTGTGTTTCTTGTGCAGAAAATCAACATTTGGAATCAAAATCTCAAGGCAAAAGCATTTGGGCCCACTTTGGAATGCTTTAATTCTTAACTCATGTTCTCCTCTTTTGTCTTTTTGTGCAAAGAAAAGTGGAGGCTACTTTTAGACTCTTCTATACACATTTTTGTCTATAAATAGAGCCTCAATCTCTATAGAAAGGGTCTCATCTTTGTTCTCTTATCCAAGACTCCTTTAATCTAAAGCTTTTGGCCTATTCTCTTCTTTTTTATATTTTCATCTTCTTGTTATTTTCTTTTAGCTAAATAGTCTTGTAAGAAGTAGAAGAAAAAGAATTTGTAAGTTTCTCCATGAAATAAAGAAAAGTTCTTTCATCACTTATCTTCCATTTCTTGCAATGACATTAGGCTAAGCTACCCTGCATTGGAGAATGGAAAAGCTTAGAGTAAGTTCTTGTATTGTTTCTAATTTCATGTCTTTCTTTTATTTAAAATGCTTATGAGTTCTCTTTAAGATTTCTTTCACCTTTTATTCTTAATATAGATACTTTATGCTTAAGATTAGATTAAGATAAAGTATGCTTAACTAGTTAATTGGTAGTAGGATGTTTTCAAAGAGTTCTACTTTGTTTATGTTCCCTCATTTGATTTCATTTGCAAAACTTTCTGATCTAAAGAGCTAACACCAAGCCCTTATGATTGAATTATAAAAAAGTTAGAGACTAGGAATTGCTCATCAACATGTTCTAGGTAAATCCACCTCAAATGATGCTTTAATTTCATAAGTTTACTTGCTTTTAACATCATTTACTTTTGTTCATTTTCTAGTAATTTTAAATCCTCTTATAAGTTCAAAAATACGAAGAAAAACATATTTGAATTTTATCCTCTTAGCTTAACTCTACTCCTCCTTTCTCTTGGGTTCGATCCCCTACTTGTCCCACAAGTAAGGTAAAAGTAAGATTAATATTAATTCCGATGAGAAGAACAACGATAGTCCCATCACCTAATTAACAATAAATCACCTCATCAAACATAAGCTTGACCAGCGCAAGTCATCAATTATAATAAAATAATAAAAGCAAATGCTATCAAGAATGATCATTTACCTTCTACCAATTCTTAATTCACCTTTGATGGGGTTTCAGGATATTATTGTTCCCAAACTTAAGCATCTGCCACCTAGTTGGAGTCGAGAGTCAGGTCATTTGGGGAGAACATCAACACCAAGAGAACTGTCAGAAATGGCTTTTGAATCTGAACTCGTAGAAATTCATAAGATTTTGGCGGTCTTTACAATGGATATGAACAAGAAAATGAGCAAGGTAAAAGTACAAGAATATATCTCTAAGTCAACAAAAGACCACCTTAACGATCAAAGGGCAAAGGAGCAAAAGGTTGCATGGCTAAGAATCTGTATGAGGTTTATGAGCTTAATGGAAATAAGGAGCACTTTAATGAGAATCCACCTGCCTTTGTCTCCGTCACTGGATCAGCTTCAGATATTTGAGATGAGGTATTTTCCTCCTAAATCTGAGTATTTGTTGGGTGTTCTAGGTGTTTTGAGGGTTTCTGGGTATTTTTTTAAAGGTTTTTGGGTGTTTTTTTAATAGAAAAGGGGATTTGGGTGTTAGGTTGGGACTTAGGGCTTCAGATTTAGGATTTTCGAAAGGTTGGGGAGAGTTTTTGGCCTCTCTTTCATAGGTTTTCTCTTGACCTACGAGATTAGGTTGTGAAGGCTCCTGTCTATAGATTTTTTTGGAAGTCTTTCAGTTTGATTAAGTCTTTTTAATATAAGGTTCATTAATGTTTTGAATTAGGATTTTCATTCTTACGTACATTAAAAGAATATTTTTTAGTTTTTGGAGAACCCCCCTGATTATATCTTTAATTCTTTGGGCCCCCAACTAGAGAGGCCTTCTAATAAATATCAGGTGGGCCCCACTTGAATAGGTGGGTCCCACTTGAATAAGTGGGCCACAACTTAAAATTTGTCTCATGGGCTTAATTAATTAATTTTATTTGTTTAAAATTTTAAATTTAATTTATTAAGATTTCACTTTACATTCATTAATATTTTAATTATTAATTTCAAAATTTTAAATTTTTGAGTTGGAAAATTATCGTTTTGCCCTTAAAAAGAAGGCATTTGAGTTCCGATGTCGTTTTTCGATGTTTTGGGATGTTTTAAAATCATTTTTTCATAAGAAATTCAATGGAAGTATTAGTTTGTGTCACTTATGGGTTTTTGGCGTGAAATGATAGTAGACCTTACGAGGGGTATTTTCGTAATTTGATCAAATTTGGTGAAAATTGGTAAAACAGTTTATTCTATTTTAGTTTGTTATTTTATGTATTTGAAAAAAATTTCCTAAGCGTAATATAGGTTTTAGAGATGCTTTGATGTTAGGGGTATTTTGAAAATTTGGTCATTTTTTAGTGATTTTTCTCGTAAAACTTCTTTTTATCCCAAAATGATAATTTGTATGTTTTTGGGTTATATTTTCCTAGTGTAGCGTGACTTCTAAATTTTTGTTTGCTTGAGATATCTCATCTAAATTTTCTGAAACGTATCTAGTAACAAATAAAAACATTGAATATTCATCCATTATTAGGAACCGTCGCAATCGGGTTGACGAGTTGATTAATCAGGCGAGTGCAAAAATGGGGTGTCTACATTAAGATATTAAATTAATTTCTTGTTCAGTTTAGAGTAATCTTTATACAATGAAAAAACATATTAAATTAATTTTCTTAGTACCTTGATGTCTATGGGGAATTGATAGATAATATCAGTTAGTGTAGTATTGAGTATATCGTAAGGGCGTCCATTAAAGATATCTAGAAATCTCTCCTCCCATCTATCAAGAATTACAGTGCTCATATGGATGGCCTTGGGGGTGTCAACCAACTCATCCATCCTTCTATTCCACACTGTTTAAACCCATTTATTTGCAACACACACACACACACACACACACACACACACACACACACACATATATATGGATTATGATCCGTATACACATAAAACTGCTCATAAAGCTACATCGTGTTTTGTCTTACATGGGCAAAAATGCTTGGAATGGGCTGATTTTTTGTGAGGATGATCTCTATGGTGAGGAGATCATCCTTGCCAAAAATCAGTCAATTATGAAAATTTTAACCCCATGTTTACAAGTCGAAAATTTTTAGACCATCCAATTTTTGTAAATCACTTTTGATGGGGTTAGAAGTTTTGGAATGGAATGATTTTTTGCAAGGATGATCCCCTTACCATAGAGATCATCCTCACAAAAAATCAGCTCATTCTGAACCTTTTTAACCATATAAGAAAAAAACATTGTAGCTTTATGAGTAGCTTTATGTGTCTACGGAACCCGACCCTATATATATATATATATACCAATTCAATCCTATTTGCTAATCATCAAATACATCTATAACAATTTACCATAAATAGCCCATATCACTTTCTAACGTTCCTTGGTCATTAATAAAGTTGATCTTGTAATGATAACACATACCAAATTTGGATAGTTGACACAATGAACCTTGTTTGTGTGTATGTGTGTTTGTGAAGCATAATGAAGATGGCATGGCCACCAGAGTGGGCTACCAAATCTCCAATTTTTAAGATGAACACCAGACAGAAAAACATAAACAAAAGAAGAATTATAAACAAGGAATCTCGCCATGACGAGGTTTTGTTATTCAAACTAAAACCTATCAATTCCACAAAGTCAACTATCAACAGAACTAGAGCCTTATTACAAAACTCTCTAGTCCACATAATGAATCTTGTTCCTCCATTGAATTCCATCTAAGCTACGTCTTTTGTTAATTCAAAAGACATCAAACCAACTAGTACAAGTGTTTAGCCACGCTTCCTATACTTAGCGATCGTTTTATGAGATTAGTACTACCCAAGAACTATGTCAAAGTGCAAGGAAATAGCAAGGAAATCCAAAGAAACCCATTGAGGATAATCTTGTAACTCTATTATGATAAACAAACAGTATTATATTTACTTATAACAGAAGAAATACATAACTAAGAGCAAATGCAAAAGATAGATGTACATTTTTTGACAATGTAAAAGAAAAGTTTGATTACCTTTGGGGATTTGACTTGATTCAAAGACATCTCAAGTTGATGCTCAAGTTGCAAAATTCCTAGTACATGCCAAAAATCACACTCACAAAAATGCAAAAAAAATCTATATATCTATATATATATATCATCACCATGGATCAAGAACAAAGAAAAAAAAAACTGAACCAAAACTCAAACCAAGAAAAGTAATGCATGGGAAAACCAACAAAAAAAAATATGCATAGATTGTACTAGTTGCACAAGGATAAGAAATTAAGGAATGTTTGTAGGGTTTCCAGTTGACCTTCCAAAGGTAGGCAGGCAGGAAGGCAATCACAGTAAAGAGTTAGTCACTTAATCCTTGCACCAAGTCCCATATGTCATTTTGATTGGAAAAAATATTAGTTTGAAGAATTTTGAAGAAGAAAAGAACTAATCAAATGAAGAGAAGAATAAGAACATACAGATAAAATTGAAGGTATTAAGAAAAACAAATTGGTTTCAAGTCCTTATCGATGTTACAAAATTCTCTAGGGTCATTTTTTTGAAAAGAAGATTTTGTTGTCCCATCCATGATTGTAAAATTTACTCGAAATCTTGTCAGATTTTATTGTGAAAGAACCTAACCACCCACACAATATTTTTAGACAAATTGGTTATGATATACATTGCCCACGTCTAAGTCCCACAAATCTGATTTATATCTTTGCCACCACCAACACTATGCAATACCCATATCCAAAACATTCATCAATTTTATCTCCTCAGTTGCCACCACCAACACTATGCAATACCCATATCCAAAACATTCATCAATTTTATCTCCTCAGTTTCCACCACCAACTAGGACCAATGTGTCTGGGTCAATACTTTCCAATTAAAAATTTTCTTGAACTTAGTTGGTCAGGATCAAAGGGAAGTGGACCATTTGATCTGATATTTATGATTGATGTACCACCTAACTTAAACCCATAAGATTTCCATTAGATTTGACTATAAAATTGGACCTATTAATGTATAAGATTAAACAAGGATCCTTGCTTATGATAACATCAGACTTATCCCCACTTTCCATTAAGGGATTCTTTAGGCAAAAGGATATACTCAATCCCCTGCAAAGAAGGAAGTTCAAAGTAGTTGTCTAAAGGTCAACATGATAGGATGAAAATACCCATTGATCTATCTTAACTGGGAAGAAAAAGATTATTAATATTATGAGCAAATTGTATAAAAGTACTAGACTGATTCAATAGAAAAATATATGAAAATCCATCATATATCTCAATAATAGACCATTTCCACCAATAGACCTTCCAAGAAAACATAAAAGATAGTCCCAAACATGTCTTGAAATCAGAATGCATTGAAATGCGGTAGGTAACTCAAGAAGCATTTACCGTAAGTTGGGTCACTCCAACTTTCACCAACAATTTACTGAGGGACTTGGGAGAGCAAACCTGGTACATGACCTCACCTGAAGGTGATAGGAATACTTTGGCCAATTCAAGATTTTCCAAAGTCACCCATGATTTGGAACCATGTATTAGAACAAAACATGTTTCTAAGACAAGTTAGCTTACAATACAAACCCGACTAATTAAAAACATAGTTTTAGTCCATTCTCAATAATTAAAGAGCCAAATTACACAAACTAATGATATATAACAACTTACCAATTCATGGTATGGTAGCTTGGGACTACTTTCAGTGTATACAAACCACCATATGAACCCAGCAACAGTTGTTACAACATAAGTTGTAAGAGCCAAATAACATAGTCATGCACCTTTATTAGTAATCAAAGTTCAATGAACATATAGAGTGAAAAATGTGACAGATTAGCCTTCGTAAAAATTTGAATGATGATGATGATGACGTGGTAAAAATTGCAACCATGGTATATTAAGAGCATTTTCTTTTCTTCTAATGGTAAGCAAGAGTAGAAAATTCATAACCCCATGGTTCTGATGTAGTACATGAGCACTTCAACCAATTGAGAAAAAGGCTGAATCCCAATGGGCATATCTTAGAAAACACTTACTAAAAAACAATGAGATGAGAAAGACTTGTATGCCCCATCTCATCTCCTTTACACTATTTTTGGTGCAATTGCCACTTTACTACTACCAAAGAAAAACTACCATATTCGATAAACATGAAAAAAAAAATATTGATGAGTTTAAAACTTCCATCAAATTTCTAAAGGTGTATATAAGAAACTTGAGATTGTAATTCAACATCAAGGTTAGTTGGTCACAAGGTAAAGATGTATCATCATAGTCATGATTATGGTTTAAAATATCCTATTAATTGAAAGTTTCGGTAAATGAAAAAATTGACCAAATGCATTTTTATTTCTTTCAAACAATAAGATAAGTTCATCTAATTTAAAAAATTGGATCGACAGAAGGTATATGTGAATGGAAAAATAGGATTCATGTTAGAGACACTAATATTTAGATCAAGGCACAAATGATGAAAAATGAACGGGTGTGAATATCTCTATTAAATAGTGAGCATCCCAAAACAGAGGTAGTGACAACTGATATATTTTTATTTAAAATGATTGTATAAAAATTGGTTGTTTTGTGAACATGGAGGTAAAAGACAATAACGAGCACTACCATTGCTTTTGGATAAGCTTTAATCTAAAAATTATTAAGGTAACTAAAACCATCACTATGTCCTTGAGAGTAGTATTTCACAAGAGGAACTAATTAGAAACTTATGAAAGTCTCAATGTAAGAATGAGAAAATTCTCAAACCAACAAAAGAATTCATATAGCTTTCAAGGACCAGTTTCAAAGAAAATAATTAATACAATCATCATCATCTATTGTAACACCCCGAGTTTTAAATTTATATCTCGAGGAAATCAAATTGTGAATTTCGATAAAATCCTAAAAGAAAGACTTAAGGTAGAATACTCAAATTTTAGTTCATTCATTTTTAATGAATTTTGACTTAGCTATCAGGTTTAAAATGATCGAAATATATACTTTAGCCTGTAAGAGTGTTCAAATTCGAGTTTGGATGAGAAAGTTATAAAATTCTTGAATTTTGTGTTAAGTGGGACCCAAAATAGTGAATTTTTGATAGAGGAAGAATAAAAAATATTTAACCACACCATGAGGTCTGTAACAAAAAATTATTCGAAATGGAATACTCATATGTCATTTTTTGAGTTCGAATGGTCAAGATTTGGTCAAAAATAGAAACGAAGGAAAAATATAAAAATGCCATCAACTTTTATTATAAAAAGTACCAATTCATTCTTTTATTCACTTTCTCCTCTCCAACTCACTAAGAATCCGCCCATTCTACAAACGTAGGGTTTCAACGCTTCCCATCAAGATCTATCACAAGCGAGTCCAAGTTGATCATCGGCGAAGGAGAGAAAATTGTCGTCATTGACAAATTTCACACCTACAACCCGTTTAACCTTCATTTTTCTTTCTTTCTCGTGTTCACTCACAAAAATCAGCAAGTAGGTTCATCTATACCCACTATAGAGTCTCATCCAAATCAAAGAAGAGTCGTCCATCGTCATTAGAAAGGGGAAGAACACCTTCAAAGAGGGTTTCACGACTAACCACACCGTTGGCACCCGAGTTCAACCACTTTCGAAACTTCGAGCCACCAAACATTGATCCTTGGTGTTGGTTCATTACCATGGACAACCACGAACCAAGTAGGGGACTCTCAATTCTTATTAGTAGTCGTAGATTTCAAAAAATTACATTTAGAGATGTTTCGAAACTTGTGTATGTTTTAAATTTATAGAATGTCGTTTAAATTACTTTAAATTCATGATACAAATTATTATGTTTGATTTGTTTTATCATACTTTGAATATTTAATTCATAGGTGGGTAATTAGAATCGAAAACGAGTGAAAAACTCAAAGAAACGATGAAATAAAATGGAAAAATTGGTGAATTTTCAATGTTCTGACGGTGCCACAGTGAAAACCAAAAAGTGTCCGAAAAGTTTTTTTAAATTTTTTTTGGATTCCTCATGCTTTTAACATGCCAAAACGACTATTTATGATCCACGTAACTCCTTCAAACGAAGTAGGAAAAAAATAAATAAAATTTCGTCACGACGGAATGTTTCAAGTATGCACCTGATATCCTTTGCATTACTTTAAATTATGTTACAAAATTACATGACCCTTTTCATGTTGTCAAGGGCCTTCATTTATAAAAATTCATTTTCAATTTCGACAACTTTAAAAAATTGAGTTTCCAACACTTAGCCAAACTTTCATCAACTTTTTCAGTTTTAGCAGTTTGCTTTCGAATACCTATTGGGACCCCATTTTAATGAAAATTGGATAGTTTTTCGATCGAATGATCAAAGTAAATTTGAAAGCTTGAAAAATAAATATTTGATTTGAAAAGTCGAGAAGTAAAAACACGGTAGAATATGAAAGGGATGAATCGGTAAAATGTCAGAATCACACCGAATGGTGATGTCTGCATTTTACGTTGTATGTTGTGTGTAGGTTGGTGAAAGGATATCCAGGGATAAATGAAAGGGTTGCATGTTTATTTAAATTTATGTTGACGTAGAGGCTCCAAGTACTGTTGTTTATTTTAGGCTGGGTAGCCACAGTTGCATGGTAGGAAACTGGATATCTACTCCCAACCCTGTTCTGTTAATTTCTCTTTTATTTTTAAATAAAAATAATATATATATATATACGTAGTTATTTTGTGAGCCGTTAAAGAGTCTATGAATGCTTGAAGAAATAGTACATCATGTCATCCCGAATGGTGTACTATCTTGGGATGTACGGTAGGGACCACCAAGCTCATACGTGGTATGGGACGCGTATGAGAGTGGAGTCACAACTGAAATCCGGGTCAATTCCCTTCTATCTTTTACCAGTGAACGTGTATTGTAAAGGTAGTCGTATATGAATAGAGTGTTTACTTTGGGAATCACATGCACGCCTGATAGGCATAGATGAAGATGCTTAGTCAGTGATCACTAACAATCTAGTAGTAGTCGAACGTTCTGATACATCGAAAAGAGACCCATTGCTTACGGTCATGTCAAATGGCCCGCCTGAGCCGGATAAATGGTCACCAGTGTGGTAAGAGTAGCATCGACCACAAAATCAGAAACTAAAAGTCGGATTTATGTTGTAACATCACGTTCCGACTGGGAGCGATCCAGTCGTGAATCCCAACTCCAAAATTTTACTACTCCACCACTTTGTATTATTTATCTGTTACTATATTGTGAATTATAAACTACAAAGCATGCTTGTTATGTCAATGTGATAAATCATAGTTGTACAACAAAATGAAAATGTATAATGAGTACTGATGATTGATGCCATGTGAATCTTTAAAACTATTTAGTTGCTCATCCCTGGCTATACGTACCAGTTAACCGTAATTTTAATAGTAAAACTTACATGTATTAAAATGTTTCAGTATGCTTATTCGTACATGTTAGGTGAGGTTATTAGTAGGGGTTGTTTGTGGACCTACTGGATAACTATTGTTACTCACCATTTTCTTCCTATTTTTTTAGCTTCAGAGCCTGCAGTCGAAGAGGAAGTAGTAGAGCCGTTTGTGAGGATTATCTTGTGGGTCATACCGACGATCAAAGTCCGTTACCTTGTGAGCATCATGACTAATTCTACTAAGAGTCTGTTTGTCCTAGGAGAGGTGGAGGTTCTTTTTGGGGGCCAAGTGCTATGTCTATGTTAGAGTGAAGAAATTTTTGTAATCCTATATATTTCCATCTTTTTGTGCAAATCTGATCAAATTCTACGATATTCGTAATTTATTGTCTTCCACATCTTGTGTATTTTGAAACATTGCTATATACAGGATTTATTGATTATTGGCTTATCAGTTTTCTTTGCTTTTGATTTCCGTGAAACGCTAACATAAGAAGAGAAAATTATTTAAACTTCGAGGTTTGACCTTGGGATTTGTGTTAGCATTTGACGGGATGCCTCAAATGGTATCAGAGCTCATTAGTAGTTCCGTATTGGGATTACAAGCTCTTCCGTGTCTAGAGTCCATAGAGCCTAGTAAGACCAAGATAGGATTCTAGGTTCGTTCTATTAGTAATGAAAATGGTGTTCATTACTAAATTCCTATTCAAGATATTCATTAATTCTTTCATAAGAACGACTTTAGCCTGATGATAATAAATGCCTTGTTATTGATGAATAGAAACGAGATGAGTGGGCGAGACAGAGGTAGAGGTAGAGGCCGAGGGAGAGGCCAAGACACAGTAGAGATGGAATAGGCATCGGATCAGACCCCGATCCGATAGCACAACTAATATCTTTTATGAGACAGATGGTTGAGTCACAGAACAAGTTTAGGGAGGAGATGCTTGAGTCTTAAGCTAAACTAGTCGATGAGGTGGCTGAGTTGAGGGAACGCTAGGTTTCTTCACAAGAAGCCGACCCTATTCCACCTCAAGAGTCACCATAAGAGCCACGGCCACAGGTTGTGCCGCTGAGAGCCACGAGGACTATCCCACCCCAAACTCAGACAGATCTGACGATGTGGCTACAGAACTTCCAGCGACTATGCCCACCCAGGTTTGGAGGTTCTTCCGACTAAGCTGAGGTCGATGAGTGGGTTTTGAGGACCCGAGAGATTTTGAGCACCATGCAGTGCCCGAGAGACCAGTGGGTACCGGTGGCTGCCTTTCAGCTTGACGGGGATGCCAGCTATCGGTGGTGTTCCGAGATGAATGTTTTACGAGAGGGACCCTTCGAGTGGGCCAATTTTGAAAGGATGTTCCTGGATAGATTCATATCTGAGATGGCCCGAGAGATCAAACATCAGGAATTTTTAGGTTTGGTGCAAGGAAATCTATCCGTTACGGATTACGAGTTGAGATTTACTAGATTATCACAATATGCACCCGAGCTCATTTCTACCGATCTACAGAAGGCTCGTAGATTTTTCAGAGGACTACGACCCTACTTAAGGGCCAGGATGTCAGTGATTAAGACCACTAGCTATCGAGACACAGTGAGCCGAGCTTAGAGGGTTGAGCAAGAGGAGATGGAGCTATAGATTTCAAGGGGGCAGGCCAGTTGACCCCATACTTATTTTCTTCCTAGAGCCGTTCTGACTAAGAGGCCAATGCTTTCGAGACCGAGTGCTTCTAGACCTACATATTCGCAGTATCGGGCTCCTACGCCGTCAAGTTATGGATCAGTTGGAGTTCCAATAAGGCCAGTAGGGCCAAGGGGACCAACCAAACAGATTCTGAAACCACCTGCTCCACATAGACCTATACAGAAGGGACCTTTAACATGCTTTGGGTGCGGGCAGGCGGAACATATCAGGAGGAACTGTCCTTCATCACAACCACAGTTAGGGGTGATTCCTAGACCCTAGGACAGGGTGTATCATCTGACTCAGGAGGAGATACCAATTTCAGATGAGGTGCTAGAAGGTACAATTTTGATTTCCAATGTTAAGATTCGGTATTGTTTGATACCGGTTCTTCTTGATCATATATTTCTACCGAGATTGCACGGTTGTTAGACTTTAAGATTTTTGACACGGGTCGAGTAATGAAACTATAGATAGGTGGTTTCACGATTACGATGGCCACATCTACCAAGGTTTGGAGTCGCCACCATTCACTTTGTAAGTGGGTGTGAATGGTCACCCGATGCACATTTTTCGAAAAAATGACATTTTTGGCACGTAGTGACTCACGATGGATAAGGTACTAATCAATCCTTGAGATTCAAAATAAGCGGCTCGGTTGGAGAAAAGAGAAGGTTTTAGACACCCTTTTCTCCCTGCCAAGTTGCGATAACCTCAACTCAACTCGATCATTTTGATTAAAAATACAAAAATAAAAAAAAAGTGCCACGTGTTGATAATGTGTATCCTAAGTCAGGATTTATTTTTGGCTTGATTATAGGATCATCTCATTGAAGGAAATGATCCTTATAGATCCTTAGCCTTGGGAATAATACATTTTTAAAAGTGTTGAGAAGGACCTAAAAATCGGTTGCCTCAAAACGATTTGATGGGTTAAATCGGTTTTATTTTTTTATGACGGTGGTTACAACCCTTATACTTTCGACCAAATCAAAGTTTGATCTACCAGAGATAAGGGAGGGGAAACATTACATCTTAGGGGCTATCTAAAATAAAAATTAAAGAGAAGTGAAAGGGAGCAGTAGAAGAGGGATATGGAGAAGGTAGAGAGAGAGAGAGGGGGTGTTCTTTTGACCCACCTTGAAGCTTCAAGGTTTTCTTTTCTTTTCTTTCCTTCCTTCTTCTTCTTCTATGTCTTCTTGAGTTGAGTCCTTAATGAGTTATGAGAATATAACTCTTTTGAGATTAGTGTGAGAGAGTAGTGAAGTGATGAGTAGAGAGTTGAGAGTAGAGAGTAGAGTGATTTTTTATGTGAGACTTTGTAAGATTTTTTTAGTGAGAATTGGTAACCATTTTTGGGAAGAGGAGGGGGGTTTCTATAGATGTTGGGAAGGTATTTTAGGGGTATAATGGGGTGAAGTGTGGGAGAGTAGAAAATGACATATGTTTTAAAAGTGGGGGTATGAAATTAGGAGTTGGGAGAGGGGTAGTTATGTAATGGAGGTAAATGGGTTATGTTTTAATCCAAATGGTTTGGATCTTACCCAAACCATTTGAGTGAAATGTTTGGTGAGGTGAGATGATGGTGTTTAAGAGAGTGGTTGATTAATTGAGTGGTGTTTGGATTAAGAGAATGGAGGGTGTAAGAGGGTGATTGGTGGGTGAGGGAGATGGTGACATGTGGCAAGATGTGTGGATGTTAGGGGTTTAGATTTAATTAATGGGAGAGATTGAGTGTTTAATTTGAAAGGATGGGTGTTGGTTTAAGTTGTAGAGATGAGTTTATAGAAAATGATGATGGTAGATTAGGGAGAGGTATGATGATGGTAGGTTAGGGGGAGGTGTAGGTTGGAGGTATTTGATTGAGAGAATAGGGATTAGGAAATTATGAGGATAGGGTAGGGGGGTATGGGTTGATGGTGTTTGATTTGAGAGAATGAAGGTTTATAGGGAGTAATGAGGGTAAGTTAGGGGAAGGTGTGGGTTGATGTGATTTTTTAGAGAAAAGGTGATGTGGGTAGTTAATCTTTTAGAGAAAAGTGATAGGGTGGGTGGTTTGATGAGGGAGGTGAGAGGGGGTGATGACATCTGTCACATTTTGAAGATAAAAGAGTAATTGGTTGATGTGGATTGTGGTTTATGAGTTAGGGTTGTGGGTTCGATATGAATTGGATATGGGTTTGGGCTTAGGGGCATTGGGCTTGGGTTTTTCAGATTTGGAAGTGGAGAGGTGGAGGAGGGTATAGGAGGTGGTAGGCATCCCAAGTCTTGTTTTTTAATTTTTTTTATTTTTTGAGATCATTGGTTTGATCAAAATGCCACATGTTGGCAAATCGGGCTTTTAAGTCCGTCGGAGAATTTTATTGAAAATCGAGTATTTTAGGATATAAGAGAGGAGCGGTGAAGATTGGGAAGGTGTAAAGTAGGTTAAATCCCTTTGATGGGCCCACTAAAGCATTAGAAGGTCTCAAGGGCCTCGATTCGATCAAAATGCCATATTTCGATTGATTTGGGCTTTTGAGGCCCGTTGGCAATTTTTATTGAAAAATCTGTATTTTTGGGCCCTTTAGAGTAGGGGCCCGTTCAAATTAGGGTGTTTATAGCTGTCTTTCTTTGTAGGAATTGCGTGCAAAGAACTGCAAAGAATAGACTAAACCCCTATTTGTACAGGCCAGAAAAATTATGTAAAAGTGCGATTTTGAATTATCGATTGTATTGAAGATTTTTGTAGAAAATGGTTACTCAAGCACGAGGTCTGATAGAGTTTTACCTTATTAATTCCTTGATCTCGATGGCGCGGAGCTCGTGTGAGATCTTGGATTTGATGAAATTTTGATGAGCTTAGAAATTCAAATATTTCTTCAGTCACGTTTTAACAAATCGGAATTGAGTACAACTCGAAAGGATTTTTTAAATTCTTTTGAATTTTTTTATTATTATTATTATTTTAATCCACTCTTCATTGCCCTTTTTTTTATCTTAGTCTATTTCTACCATAAGTTAACCCTCTCAATTCATGCATTGTCCCTTGTAATGATGTCTTTGATCTTTGCAACGGTGCAAGTAATATGGTTGTTAATAGTTGCCACAGATCCAAGAGAGAGTTTTGTTGTTGGGCCACAAGTTACTCTTCTCAATTCATGTATTGTCCCTTGTAGTGGTGTCTTTGATCTTTTCAATGGTGCAAGCAATATGGTTGTTAACAGTTGCCACAGATCCAAGAGAGAATTTTGCTGTTGGAGTCGAATCAACCAAGATCTGAAGGCAGGAGGGTTACATAGTCTGAGTTACCCCCATTTAGAGTCACATTCATTGCAACAATATCAACAGGAGCATAGACTACGAACAAGCCTGTTGCATCGGTACTACTCTTTTGCAATATCAACATACTTTTTCGCACTTCTTGATTCATCATCACACCAATATTTCCAGTTGGCATGTCACTAGCCATAACACTTGCAAGGCGTTCGCATTATCGATCTAAGGTAGCAACCCATCACTTTGTTCCAAATCCAAGGTTAAAGTTAACCAGTGTTCTATATATACTGTGAACTGCTTTGTCATCCACTTCTACATGTTCGATCCATATAAACTTGGAGTAACCATTTGGCTTTTCTTGGATTAAACAGCTTAATGGCCTCCTTCGATATCTCAATATCGGGCTAGGACACAAATGATGTAAGAAAATATCGACCACCACCCAAATCCCCTCGGCATGTTGTTTACAATACCTAACAAAGAAACTCTTTCAAGTCAGAACCAGAGGTAAAAGGACTTGAAATTCTGTTGTCATCACTTGAAGGGCTCCATCTGTGATGCCTACTGAGTCGTGATGCTTTGGACACTGAGGTGGTGATGAGCCAGGTTACCCAGATCCGTGCTTTGAAGGAACGTCTTGACTCATTTTTCATTTTTTACACTGATGCTTGATCGATTGCGTTGTTTACCACTTTTTGTATTTTCTTGTCATTATCTGAATGTATGCAAAATATTGAAAGATTAATGCAAAGAAAATAGGTTTTGTACTTACTTGGCCTCAGGTATATCTATTATTCTTGGAAACATGAAGTTTTGTTGAATGAGACCTAGATTTGTCGTCATTGACCAAAATAGTAGTTTTTTAAAATTTAAGGAAATGTCTTTATCAAATGCGTACGATAAATTCAGAGTTTCTAAAATCTTTGGTTGTGTTTAATATTTTTGCCAAATATAGAGGATATAAACATCAATTGCTCTTTTGGTTCCTTTAGAGTCATCCCCAGTGCCCTGGTATTGGAAAACTATTATCTGTTTGGGTCTTGGAATTTTGGAAAGATTTCACCGTTCACAGTTTATACTCTTGCAGGCCAAGAGTTGTTTTTTTTTTACCCTTATTGCCCCTGGTGCCAATTACGATTTTCACCAGACCCGGTTTCCACGTTTTTACGCATCGATGTCCTTTTTGAGATTTTCATCGTGTCGGTGGCTTTGATCTTGCCATAGTTTGATTTTTTTACTCATAGCGCCCTTTCGGATTTTCACTGTGCCCTTTCAGATTATGGTTGTATTTTTGGATTTTTACATTGTGGTTCTTGCTCGGAGTCTTTGTGTCTTTGTGGCTTGGTGACCCAAGTTGAGCTGCGAAATCGGCGACTCTACTCTTGTAGTGGCACTCTTTCTTGAGTAATAGATCTAGATTCCCCTCTCAAGTTTGCGAATGACTATTCGTGGTTCGGCAACTCAAGTTGAGCCACGGCATTGGCTACTCTACACTTCGAGTACTCTTTTTTTTTTAATATCCGACCTGGATTCCCCTCTCGAGTCTTCCAACGACTAACAAGACTTTGAGGTCCGGACCAAGTTGCGAGATCATTGGTGCTGTCATTGTCATTGTGTTGCCCTCGAACATTCTCTGATCAGAAATGACTTTTAGTGGGACGAAACGTTGGCTTAGGCTTATGGTAGTGGAAGGATACAAAAAAAGTTAAGGTTTGGATGTATTTAGAGTGGTTTAGACATGGGGCTCGTCTATTTTTATTTCGAAAAAAGTGATCTATGTCTCATCCCAACGTCTCTCGAACTTGTTTAGGCTAGAGATTTGGGTCGAGCTTAGATCAAGTGTTCGAGTTTTGACTGTTTTGATTTTTTTATATTTTTAGCCGTTCACAGTTTAACCTCATGGGGGCCAGGAGTACTTTTGATGCTTTTGATTTGATTTTCTGATTGTCTCTTCTTTTTTTCTTTTTTTTTCTTTTTATTTTTTTTGTATCGTTTTGTAGTTGTTGACTTGCCCCAATCTTAGGTTAAGAAATGAACGTGATGGCTCAAAAGGATTGACTAAGGTAGATAGTTTGTTCAGGATATCAAGGATGGCCTTTCGTCATTTCAGGATTAGTTCTTAGGCGTAGTATTTCTTAATAGTGTCAGCATTGATCGGTTGCGAGAAGACTTGTCCGTCCATCTCCGTAAGTATCAAAGCTCCTCCTATCATTACCTTTTGTACGATGAATGGTCCCTCATAGTTTGTTCGAAACTTTCCCTTGGTGTCTTCTTGAATTGGCAAAATCTTCTTCAAAACAAGGTCTCCTGGTGAGAAAACCCTAAGTTTGACTTTCTTATTGTAGGCACGAGTTATCTGTCGCTGATAGATCTGTCTATGGCAAATGGCTGCGAGGCGCTTCTCTTCGATTAGATTTAACTGGTCAAACTAAGCTTGAATCCATTCAGCTTCATCCAACTTTGCTTCTTTTAAGATCTGGAGGGAGGAAATCGCAACCTCTATGGATAAGACTGCTTCCATTCCATATACCAGTGAGTATGGAGTTGCCCCAGTCGAGGTTCGATAGGCATGGAGTGCAAAAGGCAACATGTCGTGCCAATCTTTGTATGTAACTGCCATCTTCTCGATTATTTTCTTGATATTCTTGTTGGCTTCCTCGACTGCTCCATTCATCTTGGGTCTGTACGGTACAGAGTTGTGATGAGTGATCTAGAATTCTTCGCACATCTTAATCATATCCTTGTTCTTGAAGTTCTTGGCATTGTCAGTCACTAGTCCGTTGAGAAATCCGTATCTGTAGATAATGTTGTTTTTGACAAACTTCAGGACGTTGCTTTTGGTGACATTGGCATAAGATGCTTCTTCTACCCATTTAGTGAAGTAGTCGATGGCAACTAGGATGAAACAATGCCTATTTGCTGCTTTTGGTGAGATTTGCCCGATGACGTCCATGCCCCAGAGCGAGAAAGGCCAAGAAGTAGTCATATTATGCAATTCTGATGGTGGAGCATTGATCTTGTTGGCATAAATCTGACATAGATGGCATTTGCGAACATGCTGATAGTAGTCACTCTCCATTGTCGACCAATAGTATCCCATCCTCATGATCTTCTTGGTCAGCATGTGACAATTCATGTGGGGTCCACAGACTCCACTATGTACAGTCTCAATTAGTCGTTTTGCTTCTACTTTTACTACACATCGAAGTATGACCTCGTGGTGTGATTTCTTGTACAGAATGCCATTACTGATAAAAATTATCCTGCCAATTTCTGAATAGTCCTTCGATCGTTTGACGTTGCATCTAATGGGAGGATTCGAACTTAAAGATATGCTTTGATGTCCGAGTACCATGGTGTAGACACCCCATTTTTGCATCCGCCTGATTAATCAAGTCGTCAACCCGATCGCAAAGGTTCCCAATGATGGATGTCTATTCCAATGCTTTATTTTGTTACCAGATATGTTTTAGAAATACGGATGAGGTATCTCGAGCTAACAAAACTTAGAAACCACGCTACGCTAGGAAAATACTACCCCAGAAACATAGAAATCATCATCCTGCAAGCCAAAAAAGAAGCTTCACGATAAAAATCACTAAAAATGACCAAATTACCAAAATACCCCTAACATCAAAATAACCTTAGAGCCTACATTACGCTTAGGAAAATCTGTTCAAATACATAAAACGACAAATCGAAACCAAATAAATCATTTCGCCAATTTTCACAAAATTTGACAAAATTACGAAAATACCCCTCATAAAATTCATGATCATTTCACGCAAAAAATTTCATAAATGACAAAAACCAACATTCCCATTGAATTCCTTACGAAAAATTGATTTCAAAACATCCTGGAACATTGAAAAACGACTTAAAACGTAAAAAATCCTCTCCGAGGGCAAAATGGTAATTTCACAATTTTAATAATTAAAAATTTTGAAATTGATAAATAAATCATTAAATAATGTAAAGTGAAACATTAATGAAATTAATTATTAAAATTTAAACCAAAAAATTTATTAATCAGGTTTTCAAGCAAAATTGTTAAGGGTTCGCAAGATATTTCTTTAGGACCCCTCCATTTGGGGGTTCAAAGAATTAAAGATATAATAGAGGGGGTTTCTCCAAAATTTAAAGTCAATCAAGCAAAACTAAGGTCAAGATATTAAGTCAATCAAATAAGACTAAAGTCAAAATTAAAGTCAATTAAGTAAGACTAGAGTCAAGTATTAAAGTCAATCTCATAAGACTAAAGTCAAAATCCTAAATCAAAACCCTAATCTAAACTAATCGAGTCAATCTCATAAGACTAAAGTCAAAACCCTAAATCAAAACCCTAATCTAAACTAATCAAGTCAATCTCATAAGACTAAGGTCAAAACCCTAAATCAAAACCCTAATCTAAACTAATCAAGTCAATCTCATAAGACTAAAGTCAAAACCTTAAAACCCTAAAGACTAAGTCAAAACCCTAATTGAAACCCTAAAAGAAACCCTAATCAAACCCTAATGCTTCTAAAAACTTTATAAATAGGAACCTCCACACCCTATTTTCGTATCAAAGAAAAAACCCTAGGAAAAGTAGGTAAAGAAGCCTCCATAGCCTCCCCAAAACCCTAATTTTGGAGCCCCAACTCCTTCCCTAACACCCCTACTCCGATTTTAGCCTCAAAAACACCCAAAAACCTCTCAAAAACATCACAAAAATCCACAACAAATTTGAAACACTCAGATCCAAGAAGGAGATACCTTACCTCGGAGATCAGGAATCAGATCCGAAGATAGAACGAAGTAAGGAATACGGTACAAGGAGCCATTCTAACCAGATCTGAGGGAATAACACTTTTGCAGATCAAAGGTAAATTTTTTTTTTTTTAATCTAGGTTTATCATTAGCAATGAAGATCTATTTGGGATAAGTAGAGACCGGCATTGGCCGGGCGGGATTGGTGCCTAACACCTTCCAACCTCGTAACATGATCCCCGGATTAAGATTTCTATAGTAGATTAGTTCTTTTTATCCATTGTAGGGTCAATTTGGTTCCTAGATCGTAATAACTAGGTGGCGACTCCCAAACCTCAAGGGTCAAAAGCGGATCCGCGCACCCTGCGGATCAAGAGCTCTTTCAGTGGCGACTCCACTGGGGACATTGAGGATCAAACTTGAAAAATCCCAAGTATGGGAGTATTGCTAAAACGATCTAGATTGTTTTTATTATTATTATTATTTTTTGTTTCTTTTAATTTTGTTTTTGTTTGTGTCAATCTCTTTGTTCAATTACTGATCGCGTGTTTGGATCGTAGATATTCTACTTTTGCATATTACTATTATTATTATTTTTTTAATTTTTTGGTTCAATCGTGAGTCACTTTGGGTGATTCTAAATAAACGTTAAATTTCAAAGGAATAATTTTATTGGGGATGGAATAATAATTATTGAACCTGGGGAATTAAAAAAAAAAAAAGAACAAAGGATTTTTTTTTCACTAAGCTATTATAATCATTGTTTTTTATGTTTTTAAGTGTATCCGTTTTGGCTAATAAAAGATTTAAAGAAAAAAAAAAGAAAAACATGTATGGATCTGTCCTTTAATAGTAGTGTATTTTTACTTATTAAAAAAAAAAAAAAATTCAAACGTTCTGTGGTCATATGACAGCAAGCAAAAAGAGTGAAAAAAAAACAAAACTTTGGGGTGCTGTTAGCAGTGTACGTGGGTGTTAAAATCAAATTTTATAAAGAGTGTGTTTTCAAGGAATTTTTTTTTCACACTTCCATCTTCTCTCTTCACCCACGCCCTCATCTTCTCTTTTCGTCTTTCTCCCTGATTTCCAATTGATCTGATATTGATCTAGTTTCCTTTTGATCATTAAATCAGCCCTCTTTGAGATCAATCCTCCTTCTTCTCTAACGACTGATGACAATGTTGTAACCCTTTGGTTCGTCAATCTGATTTTTGATGTTATGGTTTCCAAAATTTCTGTCTTTGATCTCAGATTTGGTGCATAAATGTAGTTTCTGCTTCTATTATACACTAAGTTTCCCATTAGACTACCCTTTTGGAGGGCAAACACGATATACAAGCAGTCTTTTGGTGATGAAGAGTTGTATAAGCTTTCTTTTAAGCATCCATGGTGTCTGAAATACATTAATCAACTGGTTATTTTCTGAGTCTGTGCTTTACAACGACATTCATCTAAAATTCCATACTACAGTTGCCGAGTGTTGGTAAGTCTTGAGGTGAAGAGAAGGATGATTACCGAACTTTCAATTGGGCTGACAAGGACTTTGAGTTCAGCATTCCTGGCTGTTTTTTTTGTTTAGTTTGTCATGGTCCATTAGCAACGCCAGTGAAGAGATCTCCAGGTCAAAGATTGCTGTTTGAGCATTTGTCTCCCATGACGTTTGCAATCTGGACTGCCCCACAAATAGTAGTTCGATTATCGTCCTTGAAAATTAGGTCCTGTCAGACCAGATCTTCGAGATGGGTCTTCGCTGGTTTTTACAGTGAATGAGAGGGATTAATTTATTACCATGTCATGAAAGTCTCACGTGTGATGGGTAACGAGTAAGTCGATGATACGTATCTGAGGCATGCATGCATGCGCTACAGCATTATCGCGTCTGTGATTTAAAATCTAGAAACTATGGGGGGCCAAGCCTAATGTTTCTGATTTTGTTGTTTAATCTAAAAGCTTGGGCTACAAGCTTTGACCAGGTCTGACTCACGCAACAGTTAACTCGTCCCCCACCTTCACTTTTATTTCCACATAAGCCTGTGTTTTTATCCAGAGTCAGAATGCACCAAGTTATGAGAAATTAATTGCCTAATTTCTATAGACTTGGTTGGGTGTGCCAATAGGATTTATTTAAAGGTTGTAATCTTGGTTTTTTTTAATGGTTTTTTTTTTCTTCTCTCTCTCTCTCTTTTCTTCTTTCCCTCTTTTTATTTATTTTAATAAAAAAAAAAAGAGGTTTTTAAAAAAAAAAATTTCTTTATCTCATCAATGATTGTTATATCCTCAATTTGATATCTCTTGAAATCTTGAATTATTTTAGGATCACCCAAAATAATTCCGATTGGACCGTATATAAAAAAAAAAGGGAGCAAATCCATTTGATAAAGAAATAAAGTGTTTTGCTGTGTGCATGTCTCAATATTGGATTTGGTTAGGGTCACCCCAAGATAGCCTTGATTGGACTGTATTATTAGTCTTTATGATAATTGCCTATCTAACATGCCACAATCTTGCTTGAGATTCGTGTTTGATGATTGATCATAATGTTGATATGATGCAATGTGATTGGATTGGTATTTAATATTCAATGTGATATCAATGTTATAGTGATTTGATTGGACCCGTGGGCCCATTTGTTTGAAAAAAGCCCCGGGCACACCCCACCCTGCTTCGCACACACCACATGCACGTTTACTGTTTTGAGCACTTACACGTCCTATTTAAGCCAACGTGGCACTAGTGCGTGGCCCGGTCTCTTCGGAGATGCGACGTCATTCATGAAACCCACAACTCCAGTCACGTACCTTAGGGTATATCAAACTGGGGGCATCAACACCATCTGATCAGGTGATTCTGAGAGGTATATTGATGCACCCAGGCTGGAGCGACCTGAGCCTTTGACCTATTGTGAGCCACACAGTCACATGTCCCGATTGCCAACGTAGTACTAGTACGTGGTCAGTCCCCTCATGGGATGCCAACGTAGTACTAGTAAGTGGGTGTGAATGGTCATCCGATGCACATTTTTCGCATGTAGTGACACGCGATGGATAAGGTACAAATCAATCCTTAAGATTTGGAGTAAGCGGCTCGGTTGGAGAAAAGAAAAGGTGTGAAGCACCATTTTCTCCCCGCTAAGTGGCGGTAACCTCAACTTAACTCAATCATTTTGATTAAAAATACAAAAATAAAAATAAAGGGCCACGTGTTGATAATGTGTACCCTAAGTCGGGATTTATTTTTGGCTTGATTATAGGATCATCCCATTGAAGCAGATGATCCTTATAGATCCTTAGACTTGGAAATAACACATTTTTAAAAGTGTTGGCAATGGTTATGGACCCATTCTCATGAGTTGAGAAGGACCCAAAAATCGGTTGCCTCAAATCGATTTGATGGGTTAAATCGGTTATGTTTTTTTATGAAGATAGTTACAACCCTTATACTTTCGACCAAATCGAAGTTTGATCTACCGAAGATAAGGGAGGGGAAACATTACATCTTAAGGGATATCTAAAATAAAAATTAAAGAGAGGTGAAAGGAGAGTAGTAGAAAAGGGATATGGAGAAGGTCGAGAGAGAGAGGGGGGTGTTCTTTTGACCTACCTTGAAGCTTCAAGGTTTTCTTTTCTTTTCTTTCCTTCCTTCTTATTCTTCTATGTCTTCTTGAGTTGAGTCCTTAATGAGTTATGAAAATATAACTTTTTTGAGATTAGTGTTAGAGAGAAGTGAAGTGATGAGTAGAGAGTAGAGTGATTTTTTATGTGAGACTTGGTAAGATTTTTTTAGTAAGAGTTGGTAACCATTCTTGGGAAGAGGAGGGGGGTTTTTATAGATGTTGGGAGGGTATTTTAAGGGTATAATGGGGTGAAGAATGGGAGAGTAGAGAATGGCATATGTTTTAAAGGTGGGGGTATGAAATTAGGAGTTGGGAGAGGGGTTTTTATGTAATGGAGATAAATGGGTTATGCTTTGATCCAAATGGTTTGGATCTTACCCAAACCATTTAGGTGAAGTGTTTGGTGAGATGAGATGATGGGTGTTTAAGAGGGTGATTTATTGATTGAGTGGTATTTGGTTTAAGAGAATGGAGGATATAAGAGGGTGGTTGATGGGTGAAGGAGATGGTGACATGTGGCAAGATGTGTGGAGGTTAGGGGTTTAGATTTAATTGATGGAAGAGATTGAGTGTTTGATTTGAGATGATGGGTATAGGTTTAGGTTATAAAGATGGATTTATAGGAAATGATGATAGTAGATTAGGGAGAGGTATGACGATGGTAGGTTAGGGGGAGGTGTGGGTTGGAGGTGTTTGATTGAGAGAATAGGGATTAGGGAATTATGAGGGTAGGTTAGGGGGGTATGGGTTGATGGTGTTTGATTTGAGAGAATAGATGTTTATAGGGAATAATGTGGGTAGGTTAGGGGAGGGTGTGGGTTGATGTGATTTTTTAGAGAAAAGGTGATGTGGGTAGTTAATTTTTTAGAGAAAAGTGATAGGATGGGTGGTTTGATGAGGGAGGTAAGAGGGGGTGATGATATATGTCACCTTTTGAAAATAAAAGAGTGATTGGTTGATGTGGATTGTGGTTTATGAGTTAGGGTTGTGGGTTAGATATGAATTGGTATGGGTTTTTTCGGATTTGGAATTGGAGAGGTGGAGGGTATAGGAGGTGGTAGGCGTCCAAAGTCTTGTTTTTTAATTTTATTTATTTTTTAAGATTTTTGAGATCATTAGTTTGATCAAAATGCCACGTGTTGGTAAATCGGGCTTTTTAGGCCCGTCGGAGAATTTTATTGAAAATCGGGTATTTCGGGATATAAGAGCAGAGCGGTGAAGGTTGGGAAGGTGTAGGGTAGGTTAAATCCCTTTGATGGGCCCGCTAAACCATTAGAAGGTCTCAGGGGGCTCGATTCGATCAAAATGCTATATTTCGATTGATTTGAACTTTTGAGGCCCCGTTGGCAATTTTTATTGAAAAATCTATATTTTTGGGTCCTTTCGAGTAGGGGCCCATTCAAATTGGGGTGTCTACAAAAACTATCCATACCGTTGGGAGATCGACAGATAGCCCATAAATTGTGTTGAAGTTGTATAACTAGGATAGAGGACCAGGAGATGAGTACCGACCTTATGACATTAGATAATTGTGACTTTGATGTGATATTGGGGATGGATTGGCAAGTGCAGAACCATGCCCACGTAGATTGTTTCGTTAGGTCAGTAGTCTTTAGAAGGCCAGGATATCTGAAAGTCAAGGTTCGAGGATCCAGGTATAGAAGAGACGGCCCTACAACCAGTTGGGAACTTTGAGTGCAGTGGAGCTAGAGACATCACCGGATATGGTAGAGGTAGTCAGGGAATTTGGGGATGTTTTTCCAGACGAATTACCAGGTTTGCCTCCAAGTCATGAGATAGAGTTTTCTATCAATTTTGTACGAAGCACAGGGCCTATTTCCATCGCACCATACCGAATGGCCCCTGTAGAAACCCGAGAGTTGAAAGCGCATATTGATGAGCTTACTAACTTGGGGTTTATTCGACCGATTTCCACACCCTGGGGAGCACTAGTTTTGTTTATCAAGAAGAAGGATTATATATCAACTATCAGAGGTTAAATCAAGTGACTATCAAGAGTAAATACCCCCTTCCACGCATCGATGATTTATTTGACCAACTGCAAGGTGCCCAATACTTCTCTAAAATCGACTTGCAATCTGGATACCACCAGTTGAGGATCCGGGAGGCGAACATTTCGAAGACTACATTTCAGACTAGGCTAGGACACTTTGAGTATCTAGTGATGCCTTTCGGTCTGACGAATGCACCGATAGCATTCATGGATCTGATGCATCGGTTATTTTGGGAGTACCTCGACAAGTTTGTCATTGTGTTCATAGATGACATCCTAATTTACTCTAAGTCGAGGGAGGATCACGAGAGAAACCTTAGAGTCACATTACAAATTTTACGTGAGTATAAGTTATATGCCAAGTTCAGCAAATGTGAATTCTGGCTCCAGAGGGTGAAATTCCTAGGACACGTGGTGTCCAATGAAGGGATAGCAGTAGACCCCTCCAAGGTTGAAGCCGTATTAATGTGGAAACAGCCTAAGATAGTGACAGATATTAGAAGTTTTCTTGGGATGGCCGGCTACTTTAGAAGGTTTATTAAGGGATTCTCCACTCTTGCAGCACCGTTGACAAGATTGACGCAGAAAAATGTCCGGTTTGAGTGGGATGACAAGTACGAGATTGCATTTCAAGAATTGAAGAAAAGATTGACGACCGCTCCAATTTTAGTATCTCCGATTCCTGGTGAAGGCTTGACGATCTTCATTGATGCTTTGGGATTGGTTTGGGAGCCGTATTGATGCAATTTGGGAAAGTAGTGGCATACGCATTTAGGAAGTTGAAGAATCACGAGAAGAATTATCGAGTACATGATCTTGAGTTAGCTGCTATAGTGTTCGCACTACGCATTTGGAGACACTATCTATACGGGGAGAAGTTTGAAGTGTTCTCTGATCATAAGAGCCTCAAGTATATATTTTCGCAGTGAGAATTAAATATGTGACAACAATGTTGGATGGAGTACCTCAAGGACTATGACTATACCCTCAAGTACCGCCCGGGGAAAGCCAATGTGGTTGTCGACGCGTTAAGTAGAAACACCATGGCTCATATGATGTTGAAAGAATGGCAATTACTTGAACAAGTCGCAGAAACAGTATTTGAGACTCTAAGGGAAAATTTTAGACCGCACATGTACCTTGGTACATTAAGAATTGAAAATGAGTTGATAGCACGAATTAAAAAAGCCCAGAAAGTAGATGAAGATGTGGGGAAATATGAGCTGAGAGTTAGGGACCTGATTGACTTAGATTGGTCGAAAGGATCAGATGAGGTTATCAGGTTTCGAGGTAGGATGTGGGTACCGTAGGACTTGCAATTGAGGTCCGACATATTAGGCGAGGCACATCGTTCCCTATATTCGATTCACCCAAGAGGTACGAAGATGTATAGAGACCTGAAAAGGAATTTTTGGTTTCCGGGTATGAAAAAGGTAATTGCAGAATATGTAGGTAGATGCCTAACTTGCCAACAAGTCAAGGCAGAACATCGTAACCCAGCAGGCTTGCTCCAACCATTACCCATAGCGGAATGAAAATGGGAACACGTGACCATGGACTTTGTAGTAGGGTTACCGAGAACTAGTGACGGGTCGGATGCCATATGGGTGATTATGGATCAACTGACGAAATCAACGCATTTCATCCCAAACTGAGTCAGATATACATAGTTGCGATAGTACAACTACATGGATTGCTAGTTTTTATCGTGTCAAACAGGGATCCCAGATTTACTTCCCGATTCTGGGAGAGTCTGCACAAAGCAATGGGTACTCAACTGAACTTCAGCACAGCATTTCACCCACAGTCTGATGGACAGTCCGAACGAGTAATTCAAATTTTAGCAGACATGTTGCGGGCATGTGTTTTGGATTTCAGAGGGAGTTGGAAGTGTCACTTACCGTTGGTAGAATTCTCCTATAATAACAACTTCCAAGCTAGTATCAGCGTAGCACCATTCGAGGCTTTATACGGTAGGCTGTGTCAATCACCAATAGGTTGTGCAGAAACTAGAGATGCTACGTTATTGGGGCCCGAGATTGTTGAGAAAACTACTGAGACAGTATGCATTATTCGAGACATACTAAAAACTGCTCAGAGTAGATAGAAAAGCTATGCGGACAAGTGGCGCATACCTTTAGAATTTCAAGTTGGGGATCAAGTGTTCTTGAACGTATTGCCTCGAAGAGGGATCTCCAGATTTGGCGTGAAGGGCAAATTAAAACCACAATTTGTAGGACCATTCGAGATAGTTGAACGGATAGGTCCAGTGGTATACCGATTGATTCTACCCCCACAGCTTGAACAAGTTCACAATGTGTTCCACGTGTCCATGCTGAAGAAGTACTTACTAGACCCTTCACGCATAGTCGACTTGCAGAATTTAGAGGTAGATGAAGACGTATCCTACGAAGAAAGTGCAGAATAGATACTAGACAAGAAAGTAAAATAACTCAAATCAAAATCTATCCCTCTATTCAAGGTATTGTGAAGGCACCATAATGTAGAAGAAGCCACGTGGGAAAAAGAGGTTGAGATGCAGGCTAAGTATCCAGAACTATTTTGAGAATAAGTTATGATTTCAATTTCGAGGAAGAAATTTTTTTTATGGGGGTGAATGTAACACCCCGAGTTTTTAATTTATATCTCGAGGAAATCAAATTGTGAATTTCGATACAATCTTAAAAGAAAGACTTAGGGTAGAATACTCGAATTTTAGTCCTTTCATTTTTAACGAATTTTGACTTCGCCATTAGGTTTAAAATGATTGAAATATATACTTTAGCCTGTAAGAGTGTTCAAATTCGAGTTCGGATGAGAAAGTTATAAAATCCTCGAATTTTGTCTTAAGTGGTACCCAAAACATTGAATTTTTGATAGAAGAAGAATCAGAAAAATTTAACCACACCATGAGGTCAGCAACGAAAAATTATTCGAAATTGAATACTCATATGTCATTTTTTGAGTTCAAATGGTCAAGATTTGATCGAAAATAGAAACGAAGGAAAAATACAAAAATGCCCCCAGCTTTTATTATAAAAAGAACCAACTCATTGTTTTATTCACTTTCTCCTCTCCAACTCACTAAGAATCAGCCCATTCTACAAACGTAGGGTTTCAACGCTTCCCATCAAGATCTATCACAAGCGAGTCCGAGTTGATCATCGGCGAAGGAGAGAAAATTGTCGGTATCGACAAACTTCACACCTTCAACCCATTTAACCTTCATTTTCCTTTCTTTCTCGTGTTCTCTCACAAAAATCAGCAAGTAGGTTCATCTATACCCACTATAGAATCTCATCCAAATCAAATAAGAGTCATCCATCGTCATTAGAAAGGGGAAGAACACCTTCAAAGAGGGTTTCACGACCAACTACACCGTTGGCACCCGAGTTCAATCACTTTTGGAACTTTGAGCCCCCAAACATTGATCCTTGGTGTTGGTTCATCACCATTGACAACCACGAACCAAGTAGGGGACTCTCAACTCTTATTAGTAGTCGTAGATTTAGAAAAATTACATTTAGGGATGTTTCGAAACTTGTGTATGTTTTAAATTTATAGAATGTCGTTTAAATTACTTTAAAATCATGATAGAAATTGTTATGTTTGATGTGTTTTATCGTAGTCTGAATATTTAATTCATGGGTAAGTTATTAGAATCGAAAACGAGTGAAAAACTCGAAGAAACGATGAAAAAAATGGAAAAATTCGTGAATTTCCTGTGTTTTGATGGTGCCACCGTACTCCAGTCACTGTGCCACCGTTCTCCAGTCACGGTGCCACCATGAGCCACCGTGCACCAATCATTGTGCCACTGTGAAAACCAAAAAGCACCCAAAAAATTTCTGACATTGTTTTTGGATTCCTCATGCCTTTAACATGCCAAAATGACTATTTATGGCCCACGTAACTCCTACAAAAGAAGCGGGAAAAAAATAAATAAAATTTCGTCACGACGGGAATGTTTCAAGTATTCGCGTGATATCCTTTGCATTACTTTGAATTATGTTACAAAATTACATGACCCTTCTCATGTTTTCAAGGGCCTTCATTTACAAAAATTCGTTTTCAATTTCGACAATTTTGAAAAATCGAGTTTCCGACACTTAACCAAACTTTCATCAACTTTTCCAGTTTTGGCAATTTGCCTTCGCATGCCTATTGGGACCCCGTTTTAATGAAAATTGGATAGTTTTTCGACCGAATGATCAAAGTGAATTTGAAAGCTTGAAAAGTAAATATTTGGTTTGAAAAGTAGAGAAGTAAAAATACGGTAGAATGGAAAAGGGATGAATCGGTAAAATGTCATAATCACACCGAGGGGCGATGTCTGCATTTTACGTTGTATGTTGTGTGTAGGTTGGTGAAGGGATATCCAGGGATAAATGAAAGTGTTGCATGTTTATTTAAATTTATGTTGACGTAGAGGCTCTAAGTACTGTTGTTTATTTTAAGCTAGGCGACCACAGTTGCATGGTAGGAAACTGGATATCCACTCCCAATCCTGTTCTGTTAATTTCTCTTTTATTTTTAAATAAAAATGATATATATACGTAGCTATTTTGTGAGTTATTAAAGAGTCTGTGAATGCCTGAAGAGATAGTGCATCATGTCATCCGGAGTAGTGTATTATCTTGGGATGTACGATAGGGACCACCAAGCTCATACGTGATATAGGACGCGTATGAGAGTGGAGTCACAACTGGAATCCGAGTCCATTCCCTTCTATCTTTACCAGTGAACGTGTATTGTAAAGGTGGTCGTATATGAATGGAGTGTTTACTTTGGGAATCACATGCACGCCTGATAGGCATAGACGAAGATGATTAGTTAGTGATCACTAACAATCTAGTAGTAGTCGAACGTTCTGACACATCGAAAAGAGACCCTTTGCTTATGGTTACGTCAAACGGCCCGCCTGAGCCGGATAAATGGTCATCAGTGTGGTAAGAGTAGCGACCGACCACAAAATCAGGAACTAAAAGTCAGATTTATGTTGTAACATCATGTCCCGAATGGGAGCGATCCAGTCATGAATCCCAACTCTCTAATTCCACTACTCCACTACTTTGTATTATGTATCTGTTGCTATATTTTGAATTATAAACTACAAAGCATGCTTGTTATTTCAATGTGATAAATCATAGTGGTACAACAAAATGAAAATGTATAGTGAGTACTGATGACTGAGGCCATGTGAATTTTTAAAACTGTTTAGTTGCTCATCCCTGGCTATACGTACCAGTTAACAGTAATTTTAATAGTAAAACTTGCATGTATTAAAATGTTTCAATATGCTTATTTGTACATGTTAGGTGAGGTTATTAGTAGGGGCTGTTTGTGGACCTACTAGTTACTCACCCTTTGCTTCCTGTTTTCTTTTTAGCTTCAGAGCCTACAGTGGAAGAGACAGTCGTAGAGCCGTTTAGTGAGGATTATCTGGTGGGTCATACCGACAACTAGAGTCCGTTATCCAGTGAGCATCATGACTACTTCTATTAGGAGTCTGTTCGTCCTAAGAGAGGTGGATGTTCTTTTTGGGGGCCGAGTGCTAGGTTTATGTTAGAGTGAGGAAATTTTTGTAATCTTGTGTATTTCCACTTTTTTGTGCAACTCTGATCAAATTCTACGATATTCGTAATTTATTGTCTTCCACATCTTGTGTATTTTGAAACATTGTTATATACACGATTTATTGGTTATTGGCTTATCAGTTTTCTTTGCTTTTGAGTTCCGTAAAACGCTAACATAAGAAGAGGAAACTATTTAAACTTTGAGGTTTCACCTCGAGATTTGTGTTAGAGTTTGGCGGGCCACCTCATCTATGAACAACAAGTAGTCTTTACATGGGAATGTTAAACTCTATCAATTAACTATATGAGAAAAAATATGTCGCATCCGTTGGGACGGTTGTTTAAGATTGAGTACAAAACAAATGAAAAGGCATTACCTAATACAAAGAGTTGGGGAAACTCTCCATGAGTGAGATGGGCAAGTGCAAATACTGCAACACTTAAAAGAACAACAATCGGAGTAGGGAACCTACTGAAATAATGGAATAAACATGATAAAACAAAGCCGAGAGGTAAATGCCATTTTTGTCAAGGTGGTATCATTTCTAATGGACACAAATGTTTTTTTTTTTTTGGGAGGGTGAGGGGCATGTAAGGAATTTTACCATTTAGTAAAGGACGCCATCAGAAAGCCTCGAAACATAGTTTCTTCTACTAGTGGTGCCAACACACTAGTGATAGCTACTAGAAAGGCAGTGATATATCAAACAACAGCAATAATATATCATTGGTATCATACTCGACAAGGAAAGTATCTTTAAGCAGATCAAATTTGCAATTTGACAGTCACATATGAGATCGCTTAATTAGGAAAAAGGAAAAAACAAATAAATAAAGAAAGAAAGAAATATTTATGCTGGATTCAATCAAGAACATAAATAAGAAAATTTTAAATTCAAATTTTAAGATTTATGTGGGTTTTTCATTGTAGAAAAAGTTCATGTTATGTTATATGTTGTATTGAATTTTTGTTGTGTTAATGTTATTGCTTTCATATATTGTTCTTTTAATATACCTTACCTTATGTACATGTTTTACTTGAAAATCTCTAGAATTAATCTTTAATATACACACCTAAGAGATGAGAAATGAGCACATAAGAGATCATACACACATGACAACGATCATGGACATTTGAAGCAAAAGAGATTTGATTAGTAATGTTAATTAGTTTTCAAAGCAACAGGGCAGATCCACAACAGTATAAATTGGCATTCTATTAAACTGCTAAATGATGAAAAAATTAAATATGTTGATCTTTCCAAAATTAGCATGACTACACAAACACTGTATAAGAGATGGTTGAGTACATAGGGAACAAAAAGGCATTCAATGGGACGAAAAAACTGGAAATCCTTTCTCTTATCTAAGTCAAAAAAGCTACAAAAAAATCTGTTGTTCCAACTTCATATTTCTAATAGTGGCAATGAAAAATATTATACCCAAGAACAAAAAATGAAAAAAAAAAACAGATTTCCAAAATAATGTATTCTTTTTAGATCTGATCCAATAAAAAAATAGTATTTTTTTATCAGTCCCAATTTGATATTTATTTGATTTGATAAAAATATATTCAATATTTAATGTACATTACATATATAAATATCATCTATAATATTTTATATTCAAACACCTCCGATTTTTTAAAAAAAAACAACACAAATTACCATACAAATTATGCCAAAAACAACACGAAAAGGGAAACTCAAAACTCAAAAATTCGTACATTTTCACAGTAGGCGATCAAACAGAAGAAAATAAAAATAATTATATAAAAATTAAAAATGAAAAATAGAACAAGAAAGAGTTTGAGAATAGGGGTGACTACATACATTATATAGAGAGTGAGTAATACAACGAAATTTTAAGAGATTTGGTTATCTGGGATCAACAAAATACTGTAAATCCAATTTTTTGAAAAAAAAAATAAATTCGAATTAGCATTGTACCTTAATGATAAATAAAAATAAAAAATCATTCAAAACCAATTGATACAGAGAAAAGGGAAAAAAATAAAAATTACATGTTCCAACTCTCGACAGATTTGGGGTTTGAACTAAAACCCTCATTTTTTCTTCTTCAACCTTGAGAAATCTTTAGAGAATGAGATTTGATTATTTGGGATCAACAAAATACTATAAATCAAAATTTTTCAAAAAAATTTTTGAATCAGCGTTGTACCTGTAACACCTTGAATTTTTAATTTGTATCTTGAGAAAATCTAATTGTGAATTTCGATAAAATTCTAAAAGAAAGACTTAGGGTAGTATATTCGAATTTTAGATTATTTACTTTTAATGAATTTCAACTTCATCATTAGGTTCAAAATGATCGAAATATATACTTTAGCCTGTAAGCACATTCAAATTCGAGTTCGGATGAGAAAACTATAAAATCCTCGAATTTCGGGGTGAGTGGGACCCAAAATAATAAATTTTTGATAAAAAAAGAATTAAAAAAATTTGATAGTACCATGAGGTTCACAACGAAAAATTATTCAAAATGGAATACTCATGTGTCATTTTCCGAGTTCGAATGGTCAGGATTTCGTCGAAAATAAAAACGTGGTCGTATATGAAAGGAGTTGTTTACTTTGGGAATCACATGCATGCCTAATAGATTTAGACGAAGATGATTGGTCAGTGACCGCTAACAATCTAGTAGTAGTCGAACGTTCTGACACATGAAAAAGAGACTCATTGCTTATGGTCACGTCAAATTGCCAGCCTTAGCCGGTTAAATGGTCCCCAGTGTGGTAAGAACAGCGACTGGCGACAAAATCAGGAACTAAAAGTCAGATTTATATTTGTAACATCATGTCCTGATTGGGAACGATTTAGTTGTGAATCCCAACTCTCTAATTCCACTACTCCATTATCGTGTAATATGTATCTATTTTCATATTTTGAATTATAAACTGAAAAACATGCTTGTCATTTCAGTGTTGTCAAATTATTTGTATAAAAATGAAAATGTATATTGCGTATTGATGATTGATGTCATGTGAATCTTTAAAACTGTTTAGTTGCTCATCCCTAGCTATATGTACCAGTTAATCATATTTTACTTGATAATGCCTCGTATATATTAAAATGTTTCAGTATGTTTATTTGTACATGTTAGGTGAGGTTATTAGTAGGGCCTATTTGTGGACCTACTGGGTAACTATTGTTAGTTACCCTTTACTTCATATTTTTTTAGTTTCAGAGCCTACAATTGGAGAGGCATTCGTACAGCCATCTAGTGGAGACTATTATGTGGGTCATACCGACGACCAGAGTTCGTTACCCGGTGAGCATCATGACTACTTCTACTAAGATTCTGTTCGTCCTAGGAAAGGTATATGTTTTCTTGGGGGGCTGAGTGCTAGGTCTATGTTAAAGTGAGGAAATTTTTGTAATCCTATACATTTTCATCTTTTTTCACAACTCTAATCAAAGTCTACGATATTCGCAGTTTACCATCTTCCGCATCTTATATATTTTGGTACCTTGTTATGTACAGTATTTATTAGTTATTGGCTTATTAGTTTTTCTTTGCTTTTGAGTTCCGTGAAATGCTAACATAAGAAGAGGAAGCTATTCAAACTTTGAGGTTCGACCTCGGGATTTGTGTTAGCGTTTGGCGGGGTACCACAGATGGTATTACGAGCTCTTCCATGTCTAGAGTCCATAGAGCCTAGTAAGTCTAAGATATGATTATAGGTTCGTTTTGTTAGTAATGAAATTGGTGTTTGTTATTAAACTCTTACCAAGGATAGTAACTGATGCTTTCGTGAGAATGAACTAGCCTTATGATAATAAATGCCTTGTTGTTAATGAACAGAAACGAGATGAGCAGAGGAGGCAGAGGTAGAGGCAGACGCTGAGGGAGAGGCCGGGATACAGTAGAGATGGGACAAGCATCGGATCAGACTCATGATCCGATAGCACAGCTAATGTCGTTTATGGGACAAATAGCTGAGTACTAGAAAAAGTTTAGAGAGGAGATAGCTGAGTTGAGGGAGCACCAGGCTTCTTCACAAGAGGTCGACCCTATTCCACCCTAAGAGCCACCACGGGAACCACAGCCACTGGTTGTACCATTGAGGGCGCGGGGAACTCCCCCACCCTACACATAGATAGATCTGGGGATGTGGCTACAGAACTTCCAATGACGACTTCCATTGAGATTTGCAAGTTCTTCTGACCTGACGGAGGTCGAGGAGTGGGTTTTGAGGACCCGAGAGATTCTGAGTACCATGCAGTGCCTGAGAGACCAATGGGTACATGTAGCTGCATTTCAGTTTGACAAGGATGCTAGCCATTGGTGACGTTTCGAGAGGAATGTTTTAGGGGATGGACCTTTCGAGTGGATCAATTTTGAGAGGATGTTCCTATACCGATTCATATCTGAGACGGTCCGAGAAATTAAGCATCAGGAGTTTTCAGGTTTGGTGCAAGGAAATCTATCCGTTACGAATTACGAGCTGAGATTTACCAGATTGTCACGATATGCACCCGAGCTCATTCCGACTGATTTGTAGAAGGCCCGTAGAGTTTTTAGAAGACTACGACCTTACCTGAAGGCCAGGATGTCAGTGTAGACACCCCATTTTTTAATTCGCCTGATTAATCAACTCGTCAACCTGATCGCGATTGTTCCTAATGATGGATGTTCATTCCAATGCTCTATTTGGTTACCAGATGTGTTTCAGAAATTCGGATGAGGTATCTCAAACTAACAAAACTACGAAAACCGTGCTACGTTAGGAAAATATAATCCCAAAAGCCTAAAAATCATCATTTTTCAGATAAAAAAAAGCTTCACGATAAAAATCACTAAAAAATGACCTAATTACCAAAATACCCATAACCTCAAAACATCCCTAGAGCCTACATTACGCTTAAGAAAATCATTTCAAACACATAAAACAACAAATCGAAACCAAATAAACCATTTTACCAATTTTCACAAAATTTGACAAAATTACGAAAATACCCCTCATAAAGTTCACGACCATTTCACACAAAAAATTTCATAAATGGCACAAACCAATATTCTCATTGAATTCCTTACGAAAAATCGATTCCAAAACATCTTGGAACATTGAAAAATGACTTAAAACGTAAAAATTCCTCTCCGAGGACAAAGCGATAATTTTATAATTTTAATAATTAAAATATTAATTAATGTAAAATGAAATCCTAATTAAAATTAAAGTCAATCAAGTAAGACTTAAGTCAAAATCCTAAAGTCAAGTCAATCAAGTAAGACTTAAGTCAAAATCCTAAAATCAAGTCAATCAAGTAAAACTTAAGTCAAAATCCTAAAATCTAGTAAATTAAGTAAGACTTAAGTCAAAATCCTAAAATCAAGTCAATCAAGCAAGACTTAAGTCAAAACCCTAATCAATCTAATAAGATCAAAGTCAAACCCTAACCCTAATAAAATTCTAATTAAACTCTAAAACTATCTAATAGAATTCTAATTAAATTCTAAAACTATCTAAAAGAACATAATCTAACTCTAACACTTTCTAAAAAGTTCTTAAAAAAATCTATAAATAGGGGTCTCTACAACCTATTTTCGTATCCAAGAGAAAATCCTAGAAAAAGTAGATCAAGGAGGCTCCCCAACCTTCCCAAAATCCTAATTTTGAAGTCCTAACCCCTTATCTATCATCCAATCCCCAATTTTTGCTTAAAAAACACCTAAAAACCTTTCAAAAAATTTAAAAAACCATCAAAAATTAGGACGCACTTAGATCTAAGGAGAAGATACTTTATTTTGGAGATCCGAAGCGGATCCAGTAACGGAGACGAAGCAAGGAATCTCTCCGCCAACTCTGAGGGAACTATCGTTGTGATCATCTAGGTATTTTTTCATTCTTTTTTTTTATTATTTATTTAGGTCTTTTAGCAATGTAGTTTTATTTGGAGAATTAGTAGAGACCGGCGTTTGCCGGGTGGGGTTGGTGCCTAATACCTTCCAACCCCGTAACGTGATCCCTAGACCCGTATTTTCTTTCGTAGATTAGTGTTATTTGCTTTTTAGAGTCAATATTCGGCTCCTAGACCATAATAACTAGGTGGCGACTCCCAAACCTCAAAGGTGAAAAGTGGATCCGCACACCCTACGAATCGAGGGCGCTTTCAATGGCGACTCTGCTGGGGACAATTGATGATTAAACTTGAAAAGTCCCAAGTATGGGAACATTGCCATTTATACCTAGTTTTTATTTTTATTTATTTTTTAGTTTATTTGATTCATTTATTTTTGGGATTATATTATATTCTCTCGGCATTATTTGGATCAATTTTGAGTGTATTATTGTGGAATATTATTTGCTATGATTCAATCAAGGGTCATTCGGAATGGCCCTAAATAATGCAGGACATCAAAAAGGTAATGAAGTGAAAAAATGGATGTTGACCCGTTTTTTGGGTTATTTTTTGATTTGTATTATCCTCTATTGATATCCTTTGATTCGATTTTGATACTTTGATCTGGTATTTTTTTTTTATTTTTTATGATTCAATCTAGGGTCATTTGGGATGACCCTAAATAATAAAATATCTAAATTGACATTTGAATTGAGGATGGGATAATGATGGTTGGACCACGGATTTTTTTTTTTTTTTGTATTTTATTTTTTACGTGTGATGATATTTTTTTTATTATTTATATTAAAAAAAAAAACTTTTAAAACGTGTTGTCCATTGGCAGCAAGAAGAAAACCCAACAAATTGGTTTTTAAGGTTCTGTTAAGCATTGGTGTGCCCCTAGTAAAAAGTCAATTTTAATCATCAAACCCTTAAGGTGTTTAATGTAATGGGTGGTGTGGCTGTAATAGAAATGGTATTTCTTCTTTAAAACCCCCATTTGTTTCAATGTTCACATTGTCTTCTTCCCAACATCATTGTCCTCAACGGAGAACGATCGGCTTTGGTCTCTCCATCCGATCAGTGTTGATATTTCCATTGGATCGATTTATGCCTTAAGGAAATTACCAGTTTCTTTCGATAAGGAGGTACGGAGCTTCTAATCGATAGCCCATTCGGATATCTATTCAAGTTTAATCGGTTCTTGTCTGTCGAAGAAAACGGCGAGTTGTTTCAAATCGAAAAAGAAATAGATCTTTGTTTTTTCTAAAACCAGTTGATGCTTCAACTAAAGATTTCTATTTTGGTTTATAACATTTTTAAAATAAAATAAAAATAGTGAAATGCCGATTTTTATGTGTTTGGGAGTTGAAGAGGAAGAGAGAACGAAAAATCGAACATAAAGATTTTTCGGATTGGTCCCTTTTCATGCCTTAGAGGAGTTCGAGCGTTGATCCAGTCACTGTGTTCGTTTGTATCTGGTTTGTTCGACCGAATCACAACAGCGTTTGATTTAAATCAGTGATCGATGTTTCAGTTTGAGTTTTCTACGAATTTTTCTTCCCTAAACTGAACTTGTTGGAATTTTTATACATCTTTGAATGATCATTGATACTTTTTAAGTTTATAGGATCTAGACTTCATTGATTGTGTGGTTTGAATTCCAAAGGTGCTGTTTGCGAAACTTGAACCATCCAATCAAGATGCAACTCTAAATGACAGGATTTAAATTTTGGGATGCCTCTGTAGTCCCCCATTAGTGTATTCTTCTTTTTTGTTTTTTTTTTTTAACTCAAGATCGAGTCCAATAAAATTATCAAGAGCGTGTTTCGCTGAGTTCTTGATATGCAGACTTCGAATCCCATTGAACACGTGAAATCTCTGTTCCATCATTGGTGTTGGTTAGAATGCGTATTCGACCAAAAATTAGAACAAAAAAGAAAAAAAAAAGATTTTTGCAGCCAAAGTTTAGAATTGAATCTTCGACACCTTTTGTTGATTTTAATTAAGGAAGTTCCACGCAAAAGTCGATTTGGGTGTTTTAACATTTTTTTTTCTTTCTTGGATTATTGGTATAATAAAATAATGGTTTTTAGGCTGGATTTTTGGCTATTTTAAATTGTTATTTTTTTAAAAATATATATATATACATATACTGTGGCGCCCCGTCAAACACTAACACAAAACCCCATGTCAAAACTCGAGATACTAGGAGGCATCTCGAAATTTCGGCAAGGTCTCCTCTGTTTATGTTAGCATTCCAAGGTGTTCAACAAGCACCTGATAAACGACATACATTCCTGCATATATACATTCAAAATATAATACTAGCGGAAGCCTATATACATCTAATAACATACAAAAATCAGAGTGCGAAAGAAGAAGTTTATATACATGATTATACAGGAATTCCTCATTCTAACAAAATTCCTAACGCTCAAAATCAAAATCTATATTATTTTCAGACAAATCGACACCACTAGGGGTAATAACCCCAATACTCACCAGGTAATGGACTCTGGTCATCTATCTGACCCACCAGATGGTCCTTACTCGTTGGTTCTATGCCCGCCTCACCAACTGCAAGCTCTGAAGCTAAAAAAAATAGGAAGAAACGGGTGAGTAACAATGGTTACCCAGTAAAGAAATAAACAATTTCTGCCAATAACCTCTTCTAGCATTAACGAATAAACATACTGAATCATTTTAACATATGCAAAGTTTTACAGAGTAAACTACGATTAACTGGTACATATAGCCAGGGATGTGCAACTAAACATTTTAAAACTGATATTTCATCAATCAACATTACTCACTATAACATTCTCTTTTTATACAAATCTAATTGATCAAATAGAAACATTAAACATGCATTTCATTTTATATATCAAAATAAGCAATAGATACATAATACACGATGGTGGAGTATTAGAATTAAAGAGTTGGGATTCACGACTGGATCGCTCCCAGTCGAGACTGTTAGTACCATGTTTTGTCAATTCCAAGATTAGTCGTATGTTGTCATGTTGTAACTACTAGAAGACATTGTTCGTATGCATTACATCAACGACAAATCCATAGTGTATCAAAACCAATCAAGGACAAGGGACATCTTCACCCATGGAGCATCAGAACATGTTATTATCGAAACATCTTACGAGTGTTCTAAGGTCATCCGAAAATCAGCTCTTTCTCAAGGGAAACAGAAGCTGTCGGCAGGAGTGAAGGATCCATCGTCACCAACAGAACAAAATGAGAAAAATTCTATCGGTGGCAGAAGCTCTAACCTGTCGGTTCCACCGATGAATACCCTACCGGATCTACCGTCATCCACCGACAGATCAAAATGAAAAATTTTCAATCGGTGGAAGAAGCTCTAACTTGTCGGTCCCACCGACGGAATATCCATCGGTTCCACCTGATGAACAACTTGTCGATCCCACCGCCATCCACTGCCAGAACTAATTGAGAAATCATCCTTTGGTGGCAGAAGCATAGTTCTATCGGTTCCACCGTTATAATGCTCATCGGTCCCATCGATGACTCTTGGAGGTTCCACCGACAGTGCTTCCAATAGTGTTCAACAATAAGATTTTCAACCGTTATGTGTGGTCGATGCCACCGATAGGATTCAGGTGCCACCGACATGAAACCGTTAAGAACAGGTTCTATAAAAGAAAAGCTCTAGGCTTCATTTTCCTTTTATCAACAACTTCTGAGTTAGGCCCAAACAAATAAGTACATTTCAAAAAGCTTAACAAAGTAAGAAAAATCGTTAGGTAAAGTCGAAACCATGCACATCAAGCTACTTCATCTGAGTTGATCAAGCTTCACTTACTTCATCCTTCAAGCATTTACATTCTAACATTGAGCTAGTCAAGGAGCCAAAGATGAAGGAAGTAGTAAAGAACCAAAGAATTACAAACTCACCTCATTCATCATAATTATGAGTTTGATTGTTTTGTTTTAATTTCAAAAATACTCTTGTAATAGTTTACTTGAATTCTCCTTCAAAATCAAGCACTTAATTGAGTTGCAGACTCACGTTGAGTGATAAAGATTACTGAGTTCCCGAAGTACAAAACTCAGACATTTTGAGTGGATGTGATTCACTTAATCTTAGGTTGCAGAATCAACCCCGGAAAATTCTATGTGCCGTTTAAGGTGAATCAAAAATCTCAGTTTTAGTAAACACCAAAGAACCATCAATTGGGGTTCTCTTGGGAGTGGACGAAGGCACAGTTGCTGAACCACTATAAATTGCGTGTCTCGTATTTTTCTCTAATTTCTTTATCTTCATGCAAATCTGAATGTTTATCATGATTGATCATAGCTTGCATAAATCTCTTGTTCCATGAATGATTTGGTGAATGTATCAATAGAACAAACTCATTAAAAATTCAATCACACTTAAGTGTTCACATTTAGAAGAATTTTTAAATAGTCCTATTCACCCCCCCTCTAGGTCTATATATTGTCAAAGCCGGTAATTTCAGGGACATGATGTTACAATTCTTCTTTGACTTTTAGTTCCTGATTTTGTAGCCGATCGCTGCATTTATCACGTATGGTTGACCATTTAACCAGTTTAGGCTGACCGTTTGACATGACTGTAAGTAATGGATCTTTTTTCGATGTGTCAGAACGTTCAATTACTATAGATTGTTAGTAATCACTAACTAATCATCTTCGTCTATGCCTATCAGGCGTACATGTGATTCTCAAATATACAAATCATTCGTATACGACCACCTTTACATTATAAGTTCACTAGTAAAGATAGAAAGAAATATCTCGGATTCCAGTTGTGACTCCACTCTCATATGCGTCCCATACCACGTATGAGCTTGGTAGTCCCTACCGTATATCCCAGGATAGTACACCACTCCAGATGATATGACGCATTATCCCTTCAAGTATTCACAGACTCTTTAACAGCTCACAAAATAGCTACATATATATATTACTTTCATTTGAAAACAAAAGAGAAATTAACAATACAGGTTGAGAATGGATATCCAGTTTCCTACCATGCAAGTGTGGCCACCCAACCTAAAATAAATAACAAAACGGAAACGTAAACATCACCTCGCGCTAACAGAAAGTAAATAAACATGCAACCAGTAATATTATCCCCGGATACCCGTTCACCAAGCTACACATAACACAACAATGTAAAATGCAAACATCACCCCTCGGGTGTGATTCTGATATTTTACCATTTTCATACCCTTTTTTCCCTTTTTCGATTTTTTATAGTTTTCAATCTCTTCAATAAAATATCCATTTTTGATATTCATCAACTCAATATGAGTTCATTGAATATTAAATCACATTTTCCAACTATATAATTTATTTTTATCAATAATATTGAAAAAATACAATTTTTATATCAAAACGGGGTCCTAGTAGTGCACAAGACCCAATTGATGGAAATAACCCGTAAAAATATTCTACCCATGTACAATTTGTTAAAAAATACAATTAAACATATCAAACATGCAACTTTTGACGTGAATTTTTAAATAACAAAAGAATTCTATATTTTTGAAATACATCAAATTTTTTCTGATAAAATCCTAAATATAATTTTCACAATCTACGATTACTAATAGAAATTGAAAGTTCCTTACAATCTCTAGGCGAAAGGATTGAAGCGCGTGCACAGAAATCGAGGCAATCGGTACAAAAATCAAGATGGATCGAACTTCAAAACGACTGATTTTTTAATTTGACCCGGTGATTTTGAAGATTTCGATGCCGTCATCTTTTCTCCCTTCTGCGACGGAGGACGGTTTGACCTCGAAACAGACGAAATCTGAGGTCGAAGTTTCAAAACCCCTGTATATGTATACGATTGATTTTTGACGAGATGGGGTAAAAGAGAAGATGAAACGAAGGGATCTCGGGTGGGTTTTATAGATGCCGAAGCTGCGGATCTTTTTCCCTTCTGGGCGGTCGTCGACGGTGAGCCGTTTGTCATAGATCTGCGGTTGAAATTCGAAGAAAAAATGAATTTTTCGTTTAATTTTCGTTGACTGTATATTGATGGGTTGAGGAAGAAAAAGTGTATATAAAAAACAATTTAAAATTTTATTTATATAAAATTTGGGACGAAATCGATATTTCGCTTATTGTTTCGATCGACAATAACTTAACCGTCCAGACTCCAAAAAGACGAATGAATACTCTATTTCGCCTAATTTTTCATACCAGATCTAATGGTGTAGTCAATTTATACAAATTCTATTTCTAATAAAAATTTACATTTTTGACCTGAGGTGACCCCTAAAATTGATGTCGTTTTTTTTTTTAACGATAATTCGACTTCCTGATCTTCAAAAATGACAAATAAATAGTCCATGATCAATAATTTTTCATTACGAACCCAATGGTATAATCAAATTTTAATAATTCTTTCTCTAGCAAAACGTCACTATTTTAGTCTGGTCCGACTCGATAATCAAGGATTTTGCAACTTTTATATTCGGACTCGTATTTGAGCGTGCTTACAGACTAAAGTATGTTTTTCAATCATTTTGAATCCAATGGTGAGGTTAGATTCTATTAAAATGATCAGAAATATTTTAAAATTTTACCTCTAAGTCCCACTTTCAAGATTTTCTTAAAATTCAACTATTTATTTTTCCTCGAGATACGAATCGAGAACTCGGGATTTTACATTCTCCCCCCACCCTTAATAAAAATTTCATCCTCAAAATTAAAATCATTTCTTATCGAGCTTTGTCACGATTCCACTAACACGACATGTATAACAAACAACACCTATTTACGATTACCATCTATTCTTAGTCCCAAACAAATCTCATTTATACCTCATAGACTTATGTCTCCCATATTCCGTCAACCCAATACATTCATCAACTAATCACTCTAATTCAAACTCATACTCCAACTAATCCATTATTTGTATAACCCTAAGATAACAATCAATTCACATTGTATCACTTCCCCACCAATGTCTATCAACAACAATCTTTCATATCTTCTCTATTCTTTATCTTTATTTCTCTCATCAATTACACCGTCTATTATGTTTTACCCATACTTGCATGAATTTTACTCCTTAATGCATAGTCTTACCGCAAACACATCACTATCTTTATATTCAATTCAATATTTCATTTTCTACTTAATGTGATATTTCCTCAAAACCTCTATCATAACCTTTATAATTTAAAATCTTACTCGAGGGGATAAATCCTACATCTATTTTCTTACAATTCCATTAAGTCATCATTAATGCAACATTGTCACAAGATTATTCTTTCTCACGTTTAAATCGACCCACCTCCTAACTTATACTCTACTAAATCTCTTTTATTTTACATGCCACATACTCTTTCAAAATTGTACGATACCTTTTTCAAATTTCACTAGTTCCTCAACTCAACCATATATAGTATTAGTTATTACCCATACCTTCAATTGCTATATAGTCACATTACTAATCTTATAAATCGCATTCGCCTTCTCACACTTTACAACCATCCTTACACCTAAAACATACGTATCAATTATCAAAACGTAGTCTAATTGGTTCACAGTTAGCTTTTTATTTTTATTTATTTTTATAAGCTTGCACCTTTTCATTCTAGTTTCGAATTAGTTTCATTCCTTCACCCCCTTACTATTAGTTGAGTAGTTTCTACTTCGCCCACTTCCAGAAGCTTCGCAATTTCAAATTATAATAAATATCAAATCGCTAGAAAAATGGTGAGATTAAATATGAGGATGGGATGATAGCATAGAAAGTGGAAAGCGGTAGGAGAAAGGTTGGTTGTTTAGTCCGCTCCAAATATTTTACTAGAATAATGAATAGTGGGAAGAACAACTCTAGTAAGTGTGCAAAATCTTAGTAGAACTATATGATCTAGAGGAACCAGTATTGAATAGAACTCCAATTTCTAACATTATAATTAGAAATCGTACTTTCCAAAATTTTGTCGGAGATAGGTACTTTCTATTGGGTCATAACCCTTGCTCGCGCCTATGATAGAGAACATTCTTTCTTGATATGTCCCACCTGATCACATGCGTAACATATCAACGATTTTGCCTTCGTAGTTGGTAGACTGGGGTCTGTAGGCTCTGAACCTACCTTGTTGATTCCTTTGGCCCTGTTGGCATCATTGGAACTCCAACTACTCTATAACTCAATGATTGGGAAACTCTACAACTTGGTATGGAGGAGTTCTATATTGTGGATACACTGATCCGAGGGAGATTGGCCTCGAATAAATCAGTCTCTTGTCCGAATCTGATCTGCGAAGAAAAGAAATCTAAGGTCAACTCATTTGCCCCCTGGAGGTCTGTAACCCTATCTCCTCTCGTTTTATCCTTTATGCTCGATTTACCGTATCTTTATAATTAGTAGTTTCAATCATCAACCTCTTGGCCCTTAAGTAGAGTTATAGTCTTCTAAAGAATCTACGGGCCTTCTGCAAATCTGCCAGGATAAGCTCGGGCGCATATCGTGACAACCTAATGAACATCATATCTTAGTCTTTATAATTGATAGATTACCATGCACTAATCTCAAAAACTCCTAGTGTTTGATTTCTCGAGCAATCCCGAATATAAATCTATCGAGAAACATCGTCTCGAAGTCTACCCACTCAAATGATCCATTTCTCAATACATTCATCTCAAAACATTACTGTGACGCATCGCTAAACGCTAACACAAATCTCAAGGCCACCTCGAGGCACTAAGTGGCGCCTTGAATTTTGGCATGGTCTCCTCTGTTTATGTTAGCGTTTCACGGAACTCAAACCTGATAAACCAATTTATAACAAAACATGTATATAAAAATGTAGATACCGAAAAAATAATAACAGAAGACCAATTACATCTAACATGTAAATAGATCAGAATGCGGAAGTTTAACGATATACATGATTACAAAAATTTAACCTCACTCTAACATAGTCCTAGTACTCGACCCAAAACACTACGTACACTTCCTCAAACGAACAAACTCCTAAGGGAAGTAATCCCAATGCTCACCAGGTAGTAGATACTGGTCGTCGATCTGACCAACCAGATGTTCCTCGGCTGATGGCTCAACACTCGCCTCCCCAAGCACCGGCTCTGCAACTAAAAAAAATGGAAAGAAAGGGTGAGTAATAATGGTTACGCAGTAGATCCACAAATAATTCCTACTAATAACCTCACCTAATGTGATCAAATAATCATACTGCATCGTTTCGAAACATGCAAGTTTTACAATTGAAACTACGATTAACTGGTACATACGACTAGGGATAAGCAACTAAACAATTTAAAAGTTACATATAACATCAATCATTCATACTCATTATACATTTGTCCTTTTATGAAAATACAGTTGACAACATTGAAATAATAGACATGCTTTGCAGTTTATAATTCAAAATATAACAACAGATACATAATACAAGTGATGAAGTAATGAAATTTGAGCGTTGGGATTCACGACTGGATCGCTCCCAGTCAGGACATGATGTTACAGCGTAAATCTGTCTTTTAGTTCCTGATTTTGTGGCTGGTCGTGTCTACCACGCTTGCGAGACCATTTATTCGGTTCAGGCTGGCCATTTGACTTGACCGTAAGCAATGGGTCTCTTTTCGATATGTCAGAATGTTCGACTACTACTAGAGTGTTAGTGATCACTGACCAATCATCATCGTCTATGCCTATCAGGCGTGCATGTGATTCCCAAAATAGCACTCCACTCGTATACGATCACCTTTACAATACACGTTCACTGGTAAAGATAAGAAAGGAATGGACCCGGATTCCAATTGTGACTCCACTCTCATACGCGTCCCATACCACGTATGAGCTTGGTGGTCCCTACCGTACATCCCAGGATAGTGCACCCCTCTGAATGATGTGATGCACTATCCCTTCAGGTATTCACAAACCCTTTAACATCTCACAAAGTAGCTATTTATATATTTTGCTTTTCATTTAAAACAAAAGAGAAATTAACATAACAGGGTTGAGAATGGATATCCAGTTCCTACCATGCAACTGTGGCCACCCGGCCTAAAAATAAATAACAGTACTCAGCGCATGCCCTAACATAATATTAAATAAACATGCAATCCTTTCATTAATAACCTGGATATCCTTTCACCAACCTACACACAACATACAATGTAAAAGGCAGACATCACCCATCGGGAATGATTCTGACATTTTACCATTTCATCCTTTTCCCCATTCTTTCAGCACTTTCACTTTTCATCTTTTCGAATCAAATCATTTATTTTCAATCTTTCAAAGTCATTTTTGAGTTTTCAATTGAAAATCATCAAGATTTCTTCAAAACGAGGTCCCATGATGCACGGTACCTAAGCTGTCCAAAATGGTAAAAGCTGGTGAAAATTTGACTAAGTATTGGAAACTCAATATTTCAAAGTTCTCGAAATTGAAAACGGGTTTTTGAAAATGAAAGTCTCAAGCACAAGATTTGACATCATATAAATTTTATAACCTAATTCAAAATAACGCGAAAGTTATTACATTTTGAAAAGCTACCGAAAACGCCAAAATTTACGTTTTGTTCTTGAAACCAAAATTCAGATTTTGATCCTTTGAGATTTCGATCTTGAAACTATTCTCATTGTTCCGAAATGGGGGGTAAAATCTTAATTTCATTAAAGAACTTAAATTAAATGGAAAGTAAAAATTAAAGAAGACATCCTTCCTTTCTTCAAATGGAACGAATAGAGATAGAATCAGACCGATTCCCAAAATGCCTTTCCTGATATTCCTCAATGTCCCGGCTATTCACGGAACGTGAGAAGCAGATGAATAATCATCTTCTTCCGAAAGAAATCGAAGAATTTCTTGGGAATCCTACAAGATCAATTCGTCATTTTTTCTCTGACAAATGGTCAGAACTTCATCTGGGTTCGAATCCTACTGAGAGGTCCACTAGAGATCAGAAATTGGTGAAGAAATCGATAATAGATCTCGTCGTTAATGTGAATTTAATTAAAGTAAATCTAGGTGCTCATCGTTCATTGGTGGGAGGTGAACCTTATGATAAAGAGGGACCCGGATGTAGAAGTATACGCTTTAGGTCAGCATATACGTATGTCTGCTCACAAAGCGCGAAGAGTAATTGATCAGATTCGTGGGCGTTCCTACGAAGAAACACTTATGATACTAGAACTGATGCCTTATCGAGCATGTTATCCCATTTTTAAATTGGTTTATTCTGCAGCAACAAAATGGAATGAAGGGTGGGAAATCAAGTATAGGCAATGAGGAGGGCAAAACAAAAGTCAGAGTCTGTTTCTGACTCAGAAAGGTACTGTCGGCGGCAGAAGCTTGTTCTGTCAGTGGAACCAACGGTTCCTGCCGACAGAAGAAAATTATCGACGATAGAAGCTTCATTCTGTCGGTGGAACTGACAGAATGGTCATCGGTGGGTGTCGATGGGACCGACGGTCCTGCCGATAGCACTGAACTTTCTCACGATTTTTGGGTTTTTCGATCCCTTCTTTGGATCTTTGTTCCGTTCTTCAAACCCTTCAACCCACCTACGAATTCAACACTTAAAACATAGATAAAACACATCAAATCCTTATTTCTAGCATGAATTTCGATTCAAACAAAGATTTCTACGATTTAAAACAAACAACACATTTTTAACAAAATCCCTAAATGCAATTTTCAGAAATCTAAAGTTACCAATAGGAATTGAAAGTCTCCTACAGTTGTGGACGCCAAGGATATACGCTAGTACTACAAATCAAGGTTGGATGGCTCGAGAGTCGAGGTTGGGCTGACTTGGATGCAAAATAGACTAGGGTTTGTAAAGCATTTGACGACGATGCTCTTCTTCGCTTCTACAATAAAGGGTAACTCTAACTCCTACTCGATGGAGCCTTTGGATAGAAGGTGTAGAGTTTTATTCGCACTATACAGCTGGTTATTGATGGAGGGTAGGGAAAACGAATGAGAACGGACAACCCAAGAAGGTGAAGTTGTAGCCCTCGTCGTGACCGATAACTTTACGTTCTTCGTCGAGGTTCAACTCGGCCTCGATCGCGCTAGAACTTGATGGAAATAGGTTGAAACCCTTTGGTTGGGAAGTGACTACCGTTTGGTTCTTTGGAGAAGAAGAGAAATGAATGAAATAAGAGAAAATCAAATTTCTTTTATAACAAAGCTGAGGGCATACTTGTAATTTTCCCATCAGTTCTAGTTTCGATCGTAACTTAACTATTTGGAATCGAAATTTGACAAGTGAGTATACCATTTCAAATAATTTTTCATTGCTGACCTAACGGTGTCATCAAATCTTTTCGATTCTCGCTCTAACAAAATTCTCCTACTTTTTATCCCATTTAACACGAAATTCGAGGATTTTATAACTTTTTCATCCGAACTCGAATTCGAACTTGCTTACAGGCTAATGTATATATTTTGATCCTTTTGAATTTAATGGCGAAGTCAATTTTTCTTGAAATTAATCATAACAATATTCGAGTATTTTACTCTAAGTCTCTCCTTCGATATTTTCCTCCAAATCTTACCATTTAATTTTCTCGAGATATGAGTTGAAAATTCGGGGTGTTATAATTACTAATGATTGCCGTCCTCGTCCAACTGGAATGTAATCACCGTCACTCAGTGATCTCTTGGGCATTACATGGCACTCAAAATCTTTCAGGTCTTCAAAACCCACTCATTGACCTCAACCAGATTGAAAAAATCCCCAAATCTCAGTGAATGTAATCATTGTAAATTCTACAACTGCATCCCTAGATTTATCTGTCCTTTGGGCTGGAAAATTCTCTCATTCTTCAAAGGCACGACCTGTGATAGTGGTCCTTAAGGTTGAATAGTATTTGCCTCTTGTGAAGAAGTCTAACGCTCCATCATTTCTTGGATTTAGTGGTGCGCCTTGCAATCGTGGTAAGTCTTGTACCATTTCTCACTTCCGATCGCTAATCTTATCTGTTTGGGATGGCATGACTACGTTATCAGTTTTATTAAAATCTGGTGGCCTTATTATTCCCTAAATTAGTTCGTCTAGCATCTTTTTGAGCTACACATCCTTAATAGGTTGACATCGATCCGATCATTGCTCTCCTTTATGTCCCAATTTGCCACATTCGTACTATATCACAACTTTTTTTTTTCAATTGATTTAGTAGTATATGTTGTTGTTTCTTATAAAACTCTTCCATCCATTAAGTTGGTATGTTTATAATCTCATTATTCACGTATGATTATTTTTCATATGAATTTGCTAGCTAGTTTCATAATTGTTTGTCTCTTATTAGAAACTAATTGTCTTTCTTCCATTTGGCTTCGAGGTGGTGGTGGTTGTATTATTCATATTTCCTCTCTGAACTTGACATGAGAATCATCAATATGTCCCATGAATGATATTAGTTGTGTTATCGGGTCAGTGGTCTGATCTAGAATATGTCTCGTCTCTGTTGCATTTTGGCCTCTACCTCGTCCATTCCTCTCGCTTGTGTTTATCCGTAATAACAAACTTATCAGCATAAGGCCAAAATCGCTTTTACGTAATTATGAATTGCTACCATAGCTTGGAACTTAGTAATGGACTCCATTTCCATTACTAACAGAACAGACCTAGAATCCTATCCTAGGCTTACTAGGCTCTATAGACTTCTAGTTACGGAAAAACTCGTAATTCCAATACGGAATTACTAATGACCTCGGATACCGAATTCCAAGAGATACTTTATGATTACTGATCTAATATCTGTGGTATCAGCCAATTCTCCAAAACACAGTAGATCTGTATCCCATACGGATCTAATGCTATGTTTTGATACCATCTGTGGCGCCCCGCCAAATACCAACACAAAACCCCATGTCAAAACTCGAGGTACTAGGTGGCACGTCGAAATTTCGGCAAGGTCTCCTCTGTTTATGTTAGCATTCCAAGGCGTTCAACCAGCACCTGATAAACGACATACATTCCTGCATATATACATTCAAAATATAATATTAGCGGAAGCCTATATACATCTAATAACATAGATATATCAGAGTGTGAAAGAAGAAGTTTATATACATGATTATACAAGAATTCCTCACTCTAACAAAATTCCTAACACTCAAAATCAAAATCTATATTACTCTCAGACAAATCGATACCACTAGGGGTAACACCCCACTACTAACCAGGTAATAGACTCTGGTCATCTATCTAACCCATCAGATGGTCCTCACTCGTTGATTCTATGCCCGCCTCGCCAACTGCAGGCTCTGAAGCTAAAAAAAATAGGAAGGAACGGGTGAGTAACAATGGTTATCCAGTAAAGAAACAAACAATTTCTGCCAATAACCTCTTCTAGCATGAACGAATAAGCATACTGAATCATTTTAACATATGCAAAGTTTTACAGAGTAAACTACGATTAACTGGTACATATAGTCAGGGATGAGCAACTAAACATTTTAAAACTGACATTTCATCAATCAGCATTACTCACTGTAACATTCTCTTTTTATACAAATCTAATTGATCAAATGGAAACATTAAACATGCATTTCATTTTATATATCAAAATAAGCAACAGATACATAATAGCTACATATATATATATATATTACTTTCATTTGAAAATAAAAGAGAAATTAACAATACAAGATTGAGAATGGATATCCAGTTTCCTACCATACAAGTATGGCTACCCGGTCTAAAATAAATAACAAAACGGAAACGTAAACAGCGCCTCGCGCTAACAGAAAGTAAATAAATATGCAACCAATAATATTATCCCTGGATACCCGTTCACCAACCTACACACAACACAACAATGTGAAATGCAAACATCACCCGTCGAGTGTGATTTTGACATTTTACTGTTTTCATACCCTTTTTCCCTTTTTTTTTATTTTTTTCCAGTTTTCAATCTTTTTAATAAAATATCTATTTTTTGATATTCATCAACTCAATATGAGTTCATTGAATATTAAATCACATTTTCCAACTATAGAATTTATTTTTATCAATAATATTGAAAAAATACAAATTTTATATCAAAACGGGATCCGAGCAGTGCACAAGACCTAATTGATGGAAATAACCCGTTAAAATATCCTACCCACGTATAATTTATTAAAAAATACAATTAAACATATCAAACATGAAATTTCTGGCGTGAATTTTTAAATATCAAAAGAATTCTATATTTTGAAAATACATCAAAATTTTTCCGATAAAATCCTAAATGCAATTTTCACAATCTATGATTACTAATAGAAATTGAAAGTTCTTTACAATCTCTAAGAGAAAGGATCGAAGCGCGTGCACGGAAATTGAGGCGATCAGCGGGGAAATCGAGACGAACCAAACTTCAAAGCAGCTAATTTTTAAATTTGACTCGGTGATTTTGAAGATTTCGATGCCGTCATCATTTCTCCCTTCTGCGACGGAGGACGGTTTGACCCGGAAACAAACGAAATCTAAGGTCGAAGTTTCGAAATCCCCGTATATGTATACGACTGATTTTTGACGATATGGAGTGAAAGAGAAGATGAAATGAAGGGATCTTGGGTGGGTTTTATAGATGTCGAAGCTGCAGATCTTTTTCCTTTCTATCGCGGTCGTTGACGGTTAGCCATTTGTCGTAGATCTACGGTTGAAATTCGAAGAAAAAATGAATTTTTCGATTAATTTGTGTTGGCTATATTTTGATGGGTTGAGGAGGACAAAGTTCATATAAAAAAAATTTAAAATTTTATTTATATAAAATTTGGGACGAAATCGGTATTTCGCGTATTGTTTCGATCGACGATAACTTAACCGTCCAGACTCCAAAAATAACGAATGAATACTCTATTACGCTTAATTTTTCGTTCCAGATCTAATGGTGTAGTCAATTTCTACAAATTCTGTGTCTAACAAAATTTACATTTTTGGCCTGAGGTGACCCCTAAAATTGATGTCGTTTTTCGTTTTTGACGATAATTCGACTTCCTGATCGCCAAAAATGACAAATAAATAGTCCATGATCAATAATTTTTCGTTACGAACCCAATGGTATAATAAAATTTTAATAATTCTTTCTCTAGCAAAATGTCACTATTTTAGCCTGGTTCGACTCGATAATCAAGGTTTTGCAACTTTTATATTCGGACTCGCATTTGATCATGCTTACAAGCTAAAGTATGTTTTTCGATCATTTTAAATCCAATGGTAAGGTTAGATTCTATTAAAAATGATCAAAAATATTCTAAAATTTTACCCCTAAGTCCCACTTTCAAGATTTTCTTAAAATTTAACTATTTATTTTTTCTGGAGATACGAATCGAGAACTCGGGGTTTTACATATACTTTCCTTTGTTTTAAATCAATTTTGGCAAAAACAAAACAAGTTCTTAGTAAAATCAATTGGTTCGTTCTTTTAAAAACCACCCCAGGCTCCAACTATTACCACTCTATTCTTAGTTCCATATTCTTTTTACTTAAGGTCACCCAAGTAACCCTTGATTGGAACATATAAAGAAATATTTTGGATTGAATGCTTACTTCTAACATTGCCATGATCTTGGTATATATTTGATGTGCTCATTTGTTATGAAGTATTTTAAAATGGTGCTTGTTTTGATTAATATTGATTTGGTATTGATGTTATGATGATATGATCAAGCCCATGAGCTCAGTTGTTTGAAAAGGCCCCGGGCACACCCCACCCTGTTTTGCACACACCACATGCACGTTTACTGTTTTGCACGCTTGCAAGTCCCAGATAGCCAACGTGGCACTAGTACGTGGCCCGGTCTCTTCGGAGATGCGGTATCATTCATGAAAATCACAACTCCAGTCACGTACCTTAGGGTATATCAAACTGGGGCATAAGTACCGTCTGATCAGTTGACTCTGAAAGGTATATCGATGCACCCAGGCTGGAGCGACCTGAGCCTTTGACCTATTGTTAACCATACGGTCACATGTCCCATTTGCCAACGTAGTACTAGTGCGTGGTCGGTCCCCTTGTGGGATGAAAGCTACAACTCTTGACTCGTACCCATAGGTATATCAAATATAATCCAAGTACATCAGTTGCACTTTTTAGTCAAAACCAGTACCTAAGCGAGATCCTGCTTCAATGTACTACGGTACTAGGAGGATAGACTACGTCTATTCTAGAAAAGAGGTGATTTAAGAGTGCCTTTGCTCAAGTATCGTGCGCCACCTCTGATCTGGGATTAAACTGACTGTTTTTTACTTCAGAGAAGTGAGTTGAAGTTTTAGATTATCACCTATACGATATATCAATCCAAGTCACCACGTACCATCTAATTGAGTACGCTCAAGAGATATATAGGTGTACTTGGGCAAGGGTGGCCAGATAAGATTGCATTGCACGTAGTAAGTTTAGAATCTAGAAATCGCCCCTATAAATTACGACTCGAACTTATCGTGAATGTTCCGGGTTGTTTATTGAATGGGACCTTGTGAATGATGATATCAGAATGTATGTGAATGATGAGATTAGAATGTATGGTTGTTCTCAAGAATTAAAGTTTTTTGTTTTACCTGATTAAAATGAGTGCACCGACCCAATAAAGAATCCATTTTTTGCAATAATTCATAATGATCTAGTCCATCTCGATCCAACAATCATGATGGGCCAGGCCATTTAAATCAAAATGGAAATCAAATTATTTTCTAAATTCGGGTTTCAACCCATTTTCAAAGAAAAAAAATGGTTTGAAAAAGGAAAGTCTTTTTAGAGAAAAAATATTTTCTAGAAGAAAATATTTTCCAAAAGAAAAGAAAATGAAGGAAAAATGATTTACAAAAGATCTATTTTTGCATGGAAAAATTTTGAAATATGTTTTTTACAAAAAAATCTATTTTTTGCATGGACCTTGGAAAATTACCAAAATATGTTACAAAAAATAATCAGATTTGTGAAAATTTTTATATAATAAAAACATTATTTTCCAATAATTTTCAAGAGTGGAATAAAATTATTTTCTTTCTGAATAATCATTGAACGGATGAATTGTTTAATAGATTGGTGCACAAAATTTAATAAAATCCCAAGATTTATTAAAATGTTATCAAAGGGGTAATACTAGAATTCATTTTTGGTGGGATTATCATTATACCTAAGCTCAATCATCCATTGTCTAGCTAGGATTGTAAATCCGGTCAATTAGAACAAACGTTAATATCAAGTCAACAGTCAGAAATGGCCTGAAAATATCTCAACATCGCCCAATTGTTCCCTAAAGATCATAGTGCCTCAATCCGTAATCAAGCCTGTTGTGGGTACTTATCTTGAGTTTTCATGAGTCATGTGTGTTAGTCTGAATCCAATTTTTTTTATCAATCCATCAATGTCATGTTTTCTTTAGATCGATCCTACTCATTCCTTGTTTAGTCGAGTTTGTTTATCGAGTTTATAGAGGTGTTTGTCGCCCCATCTGAATTTGATTGGATAAAAGAAATTTTTGAATACTTCGAGCGCATTAACGGATTAACTAATAATCTAACTTCAGTGATAGATAATGGTCGGGCTCAATCTTTAATCAAGAAAGAAAAGGTTATTGACCTCGGGACAAAAAATAATTCCTAAAGAGAATCAAATAGAAATCATCTTATCCCTAGAGGAACACGAAGGGACAATGAATTTACTCAGAAATTTCAAAAGACTTGTTCGCTTGGTCTGATGAGGATATGTTAGGTGTGAACTTGGGTGTTGTCCGACGTGGAATAGATACTCGCTCGATGAAATGAAAATACCAATGAGATCAAAGGAGATGTTACATAACGTATCAATGTTGTCCTTACTGCATCTATCATAAGTCGATACATGATATCTGATAACGGGCCATACTTCAAAGCCGACATTATTACTCTATGTTCAAAAGTTCAAGATCCGGCACCATCTCTCTATTGTCCTTAGATTAATGGAGCAGTTAAAGTAGCCAATAAAAATCTCAAAATGACCATCAAGAAAATATGTCAATCAGATCAAGATTAGTTAGAGAAGCTGTCATTCATACTTTGAGTGTATTTGTAGAGACCCCATTTTTGCACTCGCCTGATTAATCAACTCGTCAACCCTATTGCAACGGTTTCCAATGATGGATGATTATTCCAATGCTTTATTTTGTTACTAGATATGTTTCAGAAATTTAGATGAGGTATCTCAAACTAACAAAACCTTAGAAACCACGCTACGCTAGGAAAATATAACTCCAAAAATATAGAAATTATCATCTTACAGACAAAAAGAAGCTTCACAGTAAAAATCACTAAAAAATGACCAAATTACCAAAATACCCCTAACCTCAAAACATCCCTAGAGCCTACGTTATGCTTAGGAAAATCTTTTCAAACACACAAAATAATAAATCGAAACCAAATAAATCATTTCACCAATTTTTGCAAAATTTGACAAAATTATGAAAATGCCCCTCATATGGTTCATGACCATTTCGCACAAAAAAATATCATAAATGACACAAACCAATATTCACATTGAATTCCTTATAAAAAATCAATTTCAAAACATCCTAGAACATCAAAAACAGACTTAAAACGCAAAAAGTCATCTCCGAGGGTAAAACGATAATTTTACAATTTTAATAATTAAAAATTCTGAAATTAATAATTAAAACATTAATTAATGTAAAGTCAATCAAGTAAGACTAAATTAAATCTTAAAGTCAATCAAGTAAGATTAAAGTCAAGATCTTAAAGTCAATCAAGTAAGACTAAAGTCAAAATCTTAAAGTCAATCAAGTAAGACTAAAGTCAATCAAGTGAGACTAAAGTCAAAATCCTAATAGAGTTCTAATTAAATAATAACTCTATTTAAAACAATCCTAATTAAATAATAATTCTAGTTAAAGTAATTCTAATTAAAATATAACTCTATCTAAAATAATTATAATTAAACAATAAGTCTCTCTAAAAGAATTATAATTAAACATTAACTCTATCTAAAAGGTACCTAAAAAAATCTATAAATAGGGGTCTCTACAACCTATTTTTGTATCAAAAAATAAACTCTAGAAAAAGTAGGTCATAAAGCTCTCCTAAACTCCCATAAACCCTAATTTTGAAGCCCCAACTCGTTACCTAATATCCATACCCCAACTTTAGCTCAAAAAAATCTATAAGCTCTTCTAAAACACCCTAGAAATCCATAAAAAAAATTAGAAAAATTCATAAGGAGATACTTTGTTTTGGAGATCCGAAGCGAATCTGAATACAAAACGAAGCGAAGAGTATTGTACGAAAAACTATTCTACTAGATCTGAGGGAACAATACCGTTGTCTTTGTAAAGGTAAACATTTTTTTATTGATTAGGTCTTTTTAGCAATGTAGTTCTATTTGGGAATAAGTAGAGATCGGCGTTTGTCGGGCGAGGTTGGTGCCTAACACCTTCCAACCCCGTAACGTGATCCCCGGACCCGTATTTTCTTTCGAAGATTAGTATTATTTACTTTTTAGAGTCAAATTTCGGTTCCTATACCGTAATAACTAGGAGGCGACTCCCAAACCTCAAAGGTCAAAAGCAGATCGGCGCACCCCGTGATCGAGGATGCTTTCAGTGATGACTCCACTGGGGACATTTGAGGATCAGACTTGAAAAGTCCCAAGTATGAGAAGCATTGCCAATAGGTCCTAGTTTTTTAATTATTTTATTTTATTTTTAGTTATTTTTTTATTTGATTATTTTATTTTTTTATCATTCTTTTTGGCTCAATTATTAAACACTGGTTTGGAGGTTGAATATTTTTTTTTGGCACATTTTTATGGATCATCTAGGGTAATTCATAATGACCTTAAAATCATGCAGGATTTCAAGAAGGTAATGATCTAAAATAAAGGGTGTTGACTCATTTT
>NW_028236982.1:0-76767 GCF_017979445.1 Akebia trifoliata
GTTGCAGTCAAAAAGATGCAAAACGGTTGGAACGAAAAGGGTTGTAATCGAAGAGATACAAAATGGTTGATCATCGATTCTACATTCCTTCTCTTCTCCACTCACATTTTCAGAAATTGGAGTAGCTCTCTTCCGCTTTAACGATTTCTTCATTGAATCTTCCATTGAATCTAAAGCCCTAGATCAAACAATGATGAATCTCCATGAATGCAGATAATCGAGAAAATAGAAAAATAAAACATAATCAAAGAAAAAATCAAACCTAATCGAAATCTAGGGTTTTAGAAGGTTCCAAACAGCGAAAAATCGACGGATTGTGCTCAAAATCAGCCAAACAATGCGACTTCATATCTCATTTTCTGCGATTTTTCATAATATTTGATCGATTTAAGATCGAAGAAACAAAGTAATATTTGATCGATTTTGTGCTCACTCCTATTTATGCCAAGTACTTGATGCCTCTATGTCTTCTTATGAATACAAATATACTATAAAAGTCAAGTGGAAGATAATCTCTCCTTGTAGATTTTTGGCAACTCGACAAAGTTTAAACCCAAAAGCTTAAAACTCAATACGAATACACTACAGCTGGTTAGTACTTCGATAACACAATCTCCCCAATCTACTCAACCTTCATAGCCTAGAATTTTGTCTATCTTCTAAGAAAAGGTTTTCTTCACACCTTTATAACCTAAACTTTTATCTATCTGTAGACACCCCATTTTTGCACTCGCCTGATTAATCAACTCGTCAACCCGATCGCAACGGTTCTCAATGAAGGATATTTATTCCAATGCTTTATTTTGTTACTAGATATGTTTCAGAAATCCGGATGAGGTATCTCAAACTAACAAAATCTTAGAAATCACGCTACGCTAGGAAAATACAATCCCAGAAACGTAGAAATCATCATATTGCAGTCCGAAAAGAAGTTTCACAACAAAAATCATTAAAAATGATCAAATTACCAAAATACCCCTAACATCAAAACAATCCTAGATCCTACATTACACTTAGGAAAATCCATTCAGACACATAAAACAACAAATTGAAATCAAATAAATCATTTCGTCAATTTTCACAAAATTCGACAAAATTACAAAAATGCCCCTCATCAAGTTCACGATTATTTCATACAAAAAACTTCATAAATGACAAAAACCAACACTCCCATTGAATTCCTTACGAAAAACTAATTTCAAAACATCCTGGAACATTGAAAAACGACTTAAAACGTAAAAAATCCTCTCCGAGGGTAAAATGATAATTTCATAATTTTAATAATTAAAAATTTTAAAATTAATAAATAAATCATTAAATACTGTAAAGTGAAACATTAATAAAATTAATTTTAAAATTTGAACCAAAAAATCGATCAATCAGGCTTTCAAGCAAAATTGTTGATGGTTCGCAAGATATTTCTTTAAGGACCCCTCCATTTAGGAGTCCAAAGAATTAAAGATATAATAGAGGGGGGTTCTCTAAAAATTTAAAGTCAATCAAGCAAGACTAAAGTCAAGATATTAAAGTCAATCAAATAAGACTAAAGTCAATTAAGTAAGACTAAAGTCAAGTATTAAAGTCAATCTCATAAGACTAAAGTCAAAACCCTAAATCAAAATCCTAATCTAAACTAATCAAGTCAATCTCATAAGACTAAAGTCAAAACCCTAAGTCAAAACCCTAATCTAAACTAATCAAGTTAATTTCTTAAGACTAAAAGTTTAAACCCTAAATTAAAACCTTAAAGACTAAGTCAATCTCATGAGACCAAAGTCTAAATCCTAATTGAAATCCTAAAAAGAAACTCTAATCAAACCCTAATTCTCCTAAAAAACTTTATAAATAGGAGCCTCCACACCTTATTTTCGTATCAAAGAAAAAACCTTAGGAAAAGTAGGTGAAGAAGCCTCCACAACCTCTCAAAAATCCTAATTTTGGAGTCCCAACTCCTTACCTAACACCCCTACTTCGATTTTAGCCTAAAAAATACTTAGGAACCTCTCAAAAATACCATAAAAATTCATAACAAATTCGAAGCACCTAGATCCAAGAAGGAGTTACCTTACCTCGGAGATCAGAAATCAGATCCGGAGACAGAATAAAGTAAGGAGTACGGTACAAAGAGTAGTTTCACCAGATCTGAGGGAATAATACCTTTGCAGATCGAAGGTAAGATTTTCGTTATTTTTTTATCTAGATTTTGTCATTAGCGATGTAGTTTTATTTGGATTAAGTAGAGACCAGCATTGACCGGGCGGGGTTGGTGCCTAACACCTTCCAACTCCGTAACATGATCCTCGGATTCAGATTTTATGTAGTAGATTAATTTTTTATCCATTTTAGAATCAGTTTGATTCCTAGACCATAATAACTATGTGGCGACTCCCAAAGCTCAAGGGTCAAAAGCGGATCCGCACACTCCGCGGGTCGAGGGCGTTTTCAGTGGCGACTCCACTGGGGACCTTTGAGGATCAAGCTTGAAAAGCCCCAAGTATGGGATACGTCGCTAATAGGACCTTTTTATTTGATTTTTAGTTAGTTGATTATTTGTTTATTGTATTTTTTTATATTCTTTTGGCTTAATCATAAATCATGTGATTCAATCTTGAATATCCTAATCCGATATATCATCTGTATGGTTCAATCGGGGATCATTCAGAATGGCCCCAAATAATGCGAGAATTCACAGGAATGATTTTATTAGCGATGGTACGATGATTGTGGATCATGTGTTTTTTTTTTTTTTTAGATTTAAAAAAAAAAATTATATGTTCTCGGATCTTTGTTCAATCGATTATTTAACAATGTTTTTTTTTAATATGAGATTGTGTTGTCCATTGGCAACAAGCAAAAGAAGTAAAAAAAATGAGTAAAAAAGTCAATGTGCTGTGCATCTTTGTTCAATCGATTATTTAACAATGTTTTTTTTAATATGAGATTGTGTTGTCCATTGGCAACAAGCAAAAGAAGTAAAAAAAATGAGTAAAAAAGTCAATGTGCTGTGCATCTTTGTTCAATCGATTATTTAACAATGTTTTTTTAATATGTGTTTGTGCTGTCCATTGGCAGCAAACAAGAGAAGTGAAAAAAATGAATAAAAAAGTCGATGTGCTGCGTGTAACAACGATGGGTAAAACGATAGGGTGGGGTGCATTGAGTAAAAAAAAATTTCTTTTATTCTATTAAATGACTTTTTTCTTCTTTTCTTTCTCTCCTGTTTATGTCATCGTCTTCAACCAAACCAGAGCAGAGACCGATCGGCTTTGGTCTCTTAGTCCGGTCGTTATTGACCAATTCGATCGGTTCACGATCTATGAAAACGATCATTTTCCTCCAACGGAGAGGCATGGAGCTGCAAATCATCACCCATCTCGAAACCCAATCGATTTTGAAGGATTTCCCATGAAAATCGACGTTGTTCTTGGCTGAAGCATGTAGAGTCTGTTCTAATTCGAATTGGCATGAAATCTCAAGGGCTCAAACGGATCTTGCAAGATCGAGACATAAATCATTTCATTCTGATCGAATCAAACCCAATATGGCTCAGTTTGCTCTTTAAAAGGGGTTTCTTGACAGATTTGTTTTAGTTTTTTTTTCTTCTCTTCTCCGATCAAGTCATTAGCGCAAGTTCAATATGTAAATATGGAATTATTGCTGAATGAAGATTGGGACAACAACGTTAAAAGGTTTTTATAGAACGTTCTAATAAGAATTATGTTGGGCACCTCTTAATAAAACGTAGATCTTATCGAGCAGATTAATTTAGAACTTGAATTCACTCAATTTCGTTATCGAGAGCCTTAGATATCATCGATGCAAGTTCAATCTGTAAATCTGGAATTTCTACTGAATGAAGATTGGAATAATAATGTTAAAACGTTTTTACAGAATATTCTAGTAAGAATTAAGTCTGAAAACCTCTTAATAAAATGTAGATCTCATCGAGTAGATTAATTTAGAATCTAAATTCGTTCGATTTCATTATCAGGAGCCTTGGATATCATTGATGCAAGTTTAATATGTAAATTTGGAATTTCTGTTGAATGAAGATTGGGACAGCAATGTTAAAACATTTTTAAAGAATATTCTATTCAGAATTATGTCTGGCACCTATTAATAAAATGTAGATCCCATCGAGTAGATGAATTTAGAATTTGAATTCACTCGATTTCGTTATCGGGAGTTTTAGATATCATCGATGCAAGTTCAGATTGTATTTTTCTAATTCACAGAAAATCCAAATTTATCTAGTGTTAACACAATTAATGTTCTTGAGAGCAAGCTCATTTGGCACTAGGATCTTTCTCTTTGATTTTCTTTTGGGTTGTGTTTCTAGTTTGTTTTTATAATTAAAAAAAAGGGTTCATCGCTCCTCATCTCAATAATTATCATTCTATCATCAATGTAACATCTATTGGAATCTCGATTTATTTTGGATCACCCAAAGGTGATCATTGATTGGACCTTAAAAATTATAAAAATGCCATGATCATTAGTTGATTTGCCATGATTTTGATTCAAATATATTTTGATGTGCATGCTTTAACCTTGATTTTAATGCTTTGGATATTTATGTTGTATGATCACATTTTCTAATATCCATATTTTCATGGTTTGATTTGACTTATGGGTCCACTTGTTTGAAAAAGCCCCGGGCACACCCCACCCTGTTTTGCACACACGACATGCATGTTTACTGTTTTGCACACTTACACGTCCTATATAGCCAACGTGGCACTAGTGCGTGGTCCGGTCTCTTCAGAGATGCGACGTCATTCATGAAAACCACAACTCGAGTCACGTATCTTATGGTATATCAAACTGGGACATCAGTACCGTCTGATCAGGTGATTCTGAGATATATATTGATGCACCCAGACTAGAGCGACCTGAGCCTTTGACTTATTGTGAGCCACACAGTCACATGTCCCGATTGCCAACGTAGTACTAGTACGTGGTCGGTCCCTTCGTGGGATGCCAAACCATTTATGAAAGCTACAACTCTTGACTCGTACCCATAGGTATGAAAAGATAATCTAAGTATATCAATTGCACCACTTGGTTAAAACCAGTGCCTAAGCGAGATCTTGCCCCGCTGTACCCTACTGTACGAGGGGGATAGACTACGTCTATTCTAGACGAGAGATATTTAAGTGGGTCCTTACTCAGCATTGTGCACCACCTTTCAACTGGAGATCAAACTGGCTGTTTTGGACTTTAGAGAAGTGAGTTGAGGTTTTAGATTATCACCTATACGGTATATCAAACTAAGTCACTATGTATCAAAAGGTATATAGGTGTGCTTGGGCAAGGGTGGCTAGATAAAAATGCATTACACGTAGTAAGCTTAGAGTCTAGAAACCTTCCTTGTAGGTCACGACTCGAACTTATCGTGGGTGTTCCCGGGTTGTTTATTGAATGAAACCTTGTGAATGATGAATGTATGTGAATGATGAGATCAGAACGCATGTGAATGATGAGATCAATATATGTGAATGATAAGATCAGAATGCATGTGAATGATGGGATGAATGTATATGAATGATGAGATCAGGAATGTGCGTGTTTGTCCTCAAGGATAAATTTTTTGTTGTTTAACCTGATTTGAAATTATAGTATCACTGGGTACACCAACCCAATAAAAAAATCCATTTTAAACTCGACCCAGTCCATTTGGATCCAACGATCATTATGGGCCGGGCCATTTAAATCGAAATAGAAATCAAATTTTCGAAAAAGAAAAATGATTTACGAAGGGAAAGTTTTTTCTAGAAAAAATATTTTTCAAAAAAAGTGTTGTTTTCAAAAACAAAATATTTTTTAAGAAAAAGTGTTTTCCAAAAAATATTTTCCATAAAAATAAGATTTTCCAAGAGAAAATGCTTTTCAAATAAAAAACTATTTTTTAGAGAAAAAATATTTTTCAGAAGATAAATTTTTCCAAAAGAAAAGAAAATGAAGGAAAAATGATTTACAAAAGATCTATTTTTGCATGAAAAATTTTTGAAATATGTTTTTTACCAAAAATCTATTTTTTTCATGGACCTTATAAAATTATCAAAATATGTTTTTCTAAAAAGAAAATGATTGCAAAAAATAATCAGAATTGTAAAAATTGTTATTCAATAAAAATATTATTTTCAAGAGTGCAATAAAATTATTTTCCTTCTAAATAATCATTGAATGGATGAATTGTTTAATGGATTGGTGCACAAAATTCAATAAAATCTTAGGGTTCATTTAAAATGTTATCAAGGGGGTGACATTGAAATTAGTTAAATTCACCTTCAAAGAGGATTAAGGGTTATCATTGTACCTAAGCTCAATCATCTATCGTCTAGCTAGGGTTGTAAGTCCGATCAGTTAGAACAAACGTCAGTACCAAGTCAACAGTTAGAAATAACCTCAGAATTTCTCAATATCACACAATTATTCCCTGAAGATCACCGTGCCTCAATCTTGTTGGTTGTAAGCAATGTCTCAGTTCTCAGTCTTAATCAAGCCCGTTGTGGGTAGTTGTATTGAGTTTTCATGAGTTATTTGAGTTAGCTCGAGTCCAATTTTTCAATGTCATATTTTCTTTAGATCGAGTCTACTCTTTTTCTACTGAGTCAAGTTAATTTGTTAAGTCTATAGAGGTGTCTGTCGCCCTTCTGAATTTGATTGGATAAAGAAAATTTTTGAATACCTCAAGCGCATTAATAAATTAACTAATAATCTAGCTTTAAAGATATATTTTTCTCCTGAACAAGAAGATAAGAGTCGAGCTCAAGAAAGCAAAGGTCATTGACCTCGAAACAGAAATAAATTCCTAAAGAGATTCAAATATAGACCATCCTATCTCTAGAAGAACACAAGAGGATAATGAATTTTCTCAGAAATTTCAAAAGACTTGTTCGAGTGGGCCTATGAGGATATGTTAGGTACAAACTTGGGTGTTGTCTGACACAGATTAGATATTGAATTGATAAAATGAGATCAAAGAAGATATTACAAAATGTATCAGTGCCAGACTTCTCAACATGGTAGAGCTCCCAGAATAGATTACCATTATTAAATTAATGAAACAATTGAAGTGGTATTGATCTCTGATAATGGGTCGTACATCAAAGCTTAGGTTATCACTTTGTGTTCAAAGTTCGAGATTCGACATCACATTGTCTTTCTACCGTCCTCAGATTAATGGAAAGGTTGAAGCAGCCAATAAAATATCTCAAAACAATCATCAAGGAAATGTGTTAATCACACCAGGATTAGTTAGAGAAGTTACTATTCACACTAGGGGCACATCATACTTCAATACAGTCTTCTACTGTGTATGATATGGAAGCAATCTTACCAGTTGAAATGTAAATCCCGTATCTCAAGGCCTTCAAGAAAAATCAATTGTCAGAAGTAGATTGGGTTCGTCAATGGTATGAAGAACTAAGTTTGATCGAAGAAAAATGACTAAGAGCTTTGTATCACATGCAAGTTTATCAAAGAAGAGTTGCATGTGCGTTTGACAAAAAGATCAAGGCCCGTCACTTATAAGTCAGGGATTTAGTACTCAAAGAGAATCGAACACCTATCTTTGACCCTAGAAGGAAGTTCAAACCAAATTGTGGGGATCTGTTCATCGTCAATGAAATATTATCCGAAAAAACTGTCAGACTTCAAGATCATGATGGAATCGAATTACCAGAACCAACCAACTTTGACTAGATCAAACGGTACTACATTTAAGGAGGCCATCTTTGATCGAATCAATTTTCCTGCTACGCAATTCAATATCTCCGTTTTCAGCCCTTACATCCTTTTCAAAAAAAAATGATGCCTTTCTATTTCTCAGCCCGTTCACCTAACCTAGGGGAGGGAAAAATTCGAACTACGTTTTGGTTTGATCCCAAAAATTTGGGGTACGTAGGCAACTTGAGAAGTTACTTCAAGCCCGACCACATCAAAATAAAAGAATAGATTCCCCGACAAAAAAAAATCTAAAAAGAAAAAAAAATCAAAAGAAAAAGAAATATCATCCAAAATAGGAAAGAAAATTCAAGAAAAAAGTTTAAATAAAATGCCACACAAGGGGCATTTGGGTTTTTGAGCCTCAAAATTCCTTTTATTTATACCCAGACCTAACCTTACCTATAAAAGTCCTCCTAATTACCATAGAAAAAGTTAAGGAAGATAACAAAGCATGATCAGACAGCAACTCTGGAAGTTCAGAGGAGAAGAAAAAGATAAAAAAAATGATGAAGCCTGTTAAGTTGAAAATCCGTAAAGGGCGACTTAAGCAAAAATGAAGGCAAGCTCGCAAGGTTAAAAATCTGAAATGACAACTTTGGCAACAATCAGAGCTAGAAAAAAAAAAGTTCGCTAGATTGAAAACTTGAAAGGGCGATCTAGGCAAAAGCTAGAACAAGCTCGATAGATTGAAAACCTGAAAAGACGATCTAGGTAAAAGTTAGAGCAACAAAGAAAAAGAGAAGAAAATCCCAAGCTGAGAGCAATCCGAGCTAAAAGATCAGAAGTCCGAATAATCAAGTTCAATACTTAGCTTAAACCAAGCATAGACTCAGAAGGTACAAGTATCTTGTCTATGATTGATCTGAAAATTCTTACTTCCCCAAGTGAACCAAGGGAGAGAATGATGAATTCTATGATGAGTCTCAAAAGGAAATATTTTGTTCTCTTGAGCCTGACTCAAAATCTTTAATAAAATTAATCAAAATTAAAAGTTAGATCTTTATTGCGCTTGTGGTAATCAACTATTTCAAACCTTCAACAAGGGGCATTTTCTTTTTCCTCTACATATGTAATTTCCTCCCTTATATCAGGGACATTTTTTAATAATGCGTTCAATTATCTTCAATGCCATGTTTATTGTCAAACTAGGGACATTTTATTTTTGAGTAATGTTAATCCTTAATGATAATGGGAACCCCAAACTTAAGGTTATCCTCTTGATAACAGTTTTTCGAAAAACCCTTGAGGTTCAAAAGAAATAAAAACTCAGGTTTTAAATTCATAAAATTTTTGGATAAAACCTTGAGGTTTAAATAAAAGTACTTCGGATCTCACATTTGACTGTGCCTAGAGATTAACTCATAACCCTCTCACTTAGAATAGGAGATATGGCATTCGTTCATTCCCAGATTCTTTTTTCGATCCATTCATTCTTAGATTCGATATTTCTCTTCCAGATTCATCATTTTCCAGATTTATTCGTTCTTCGATTCATTTTAATCAATCATCTCTAAATTCATTCATTCTTTATCAAAATTCCTTTATTCCTCTGCCAATTTTGCTCAGTTGCCGCCAAGGGTTATCTTGGATTTTGCTCAGTTGCTACCAAGGCTTATCTTAGATTTTGCTCAGTTGCCGCCAAGGGTTATCTTGGATTTTACTCAGTTACCGTCAAGGATTTTCTCGGAAATACGTTCAGTTGCCTTCGAGGGCTTTCTTGGAATTATGCTCATTTATCGTCGAAGGTTTTCTCGGAACTACGCTCAGTTGCCGCCGAGGGCTTTCTCAGAATTATGCTTAGATGCCGCCTAGGATTTTCTTGGAATTATGCTCAGATGCCGCTGAGGGTTTTCTCAAAATTATGCTCAGTTACCGCCGAAGGTTTTCTCGGAATTATGCTCAGATGCCGCCTAGGATTTTCTTGGAATTATGCTCAGATGCCGCTGAGGGTTTTCTTGGAATTATACTCAGTTACCGCCGAGGGTTTTCTCGGCAAGACTTAAAAATATATTCTTTCATTGTACGCAAGATTAAAAAATCTAATTTCAGAAAAACAAGTCAATCACATAAGACTTAAGTCAAAACCCTAATTAAAACCTTAATCTAACGAAACCTAGTCAATCAAATAAGACTTAAAACAAAATCCTAATTACCTCATCTAAAAAGAGACCTAGTCAAATCCTAATTCTTTTAAAAAACTCTATAAATATAGAGCCTGCACAACCTAATTTCAGAGGTCAAAATAAACCTTAGAAAAGGTAGGACAAAAAGTCTCCCTCCAAATCTTGATTTTGAAGCCCCAACTCTCTACCTAATATCTAGGCCCCAACTTTTACTTAAAAAATACCCAAAAATCCTTCAAAAATACTTACAAATCCATACAAAAATTAAGAAATACCCAGATCTAAGAAGAAGACACCTCAACTTGGAGATCTGAACTAGATCCAATAACAAAGGAAAAGCAAGGAATCTCATACGAAGAGTCTCTCCACTAGTTCTGAGGGAACAAATCGTTGCGATCATCTAGGTATACATTTTACTTTTTTTATTTATTTTATTTATTTGTTCTAAGTCTTTTTTGAAATGTAATCCTTTTTTGAAAAATAGTAGAGACTGGCGTTTGCCGGACAGGGTTGGTGCCTAATACCTTCCACCCCTGTAACGTGATCCCCGAACCATAGTTTCTTTTTATTTATAGATTAGTTGTTTTATCTGTTAGAGTCAATATTTGTTTCCTAGACTATAATAACTAGGTGGCGACTCCCAAACCTCAAAAATCAAAAGAGGATTGAGGGTGTTTTCATTGACAACTCTGCTAGGGATTATTGAGGACCAGATTTGAAAAGCCCCAAGTATGGGAAGCATTGCCAGAACGGCATAGTTTTTTTATTTTATTTTTAGTTGTTATTTTCTTTATTTATTTTTATCTTTTATCGTTCTTTTTTGTTCAATTATTGATTACTTGTTTGAATGGTGAATATTTTATTTTGGCACATTTTTTTATGGTTCAATCTAAGGTCACTCGGAATGACCCTAAATAATTCAGGATTTCAATAGGGTAATGATGTGAAATAATGATTGTTGACCCATTTTTTTATCTAGTTTATTTTATATTTTTGGGTTGTATTATCTTATCTTGACATTATTTAGATTAATTTTGGGTATGTTATTTTGGAATATCACTTTCTATGATTCAATCTAAGGTCTTTTTGGGATAACTCTAAACAATGAAATATTCAAATTGACATATGAATTGAGGATGAAATGATGGTGGTTGAGGTGAGAGTCATGGAATTTTGTTTTTGTTTTAGAAAATTTTTAAATAAAAATTTTTAGCACGTTATTATTCATGGGTGATAAGTTATGAAAATAAATTATTTATGAGTGATGTGCTAAGAAATAAAAAAAATTACTTTTTTTAATGTTGTTCGTGATAAGGAGAAAATTCCAAGAAAAAAATTGTAAAAAAAATATTTTTTTTTTGCGTGCTGTGCCGTTAGTAGAAAATGATTTTTTATTTTTCATCTTCTTCTCAAATAAATTATTTGTGAGTGATGCGCTAAGAAAAAAAAATAGTATTTTTTTTTCAATGTTGTTCATGATGAGGAGAGGATTCTAATAAAAAATCACAAAAAAAATCAAAAAACAAAATTATTTTTATGTGTGGTATGCCGTTAGTAGAAAATGATTTTTTATTTTTTATTTTTCATCTTCTTCTTAAATAAACTGTTTGTGAGTGATGCGCTAAGAAACAAAAAAAAAATTAATGCTGTTCGTGATGAGGAGAGGATTCCAATAAAAAATCGAAGAAAAAAATTAAAAATTTTTTTTTTTTTTATGCGTGGTGTACATTAGTAGAAAATGATTTAATATTTTTCATCTTCTTCTCAAATAAATTGTTTGTGAGTGATGTGCTAAGAAACAAAAAAATTACTTTTTTTAATGTTGTTCGTAATGAGGAGAAGATTCTAATAAAAAAATGTAAAAAAAATAAAAAATTTATATGTAGTATGCTATTAGCAGAAAACGATTTTTTATTTTTCATCTTCTTCTCAAATAAATTATTTGTAAATGATGCGCTAAGAAACAAAAAAATTATTTTTTTAATGTTGTTCGTGATGAGGAGATGATTCCAATAAAAAATCGTTAAAGAAATAAACAATTTGTTTCTAAAAAAAAAAAAAAAAGTCATTACCCCTTATCTCAACGATTATCATCCTATCCTCGATTCAATATTCATTAAAATCTCAATTTATTTTGGATCATATAAAAAAAATCCTTTTAATTTTTGTGCCTCTTTCAATATTAGATTTGATTGATTATTCTGTGTTATATTCATTGATTAATATGCCATGATCTTAATTGATATACATATGAGATGTGCAGGTCTTGATATTAACGTTGTAGATTTTGAATGTTTGGTTAATATCATATGATATTCTATGTTGTAATGATATAATTAGGCCCATGGGCCTATTTATTTGAAAAACGCTCTAGGCACACCACACCTTATTATGCACACACTACTAGCACATTTATTTTATTGCATTGCACATTTTGCATGTCCCTTTTAGCCAACGTGGCACTAATGTGTGGCCCGGTCTCCTCGAAGATGCGACGTCATTTATGAAAACCATCACTCCAGTCACGTATCTTAGGGTATACAAAATTGGGACATCAGTATCGTTTGATTAGGTGACACTAAAAGGTATATCGATGCACCCATACTAGGGTGACTTGAGCTTTTTGTCCTATTGTAAGCCGCATAGACACATGTCACAATCGCCAACCCTAGACTTATACGTATACAGTATATCAAAGTTAATCTAAGTTCACCAATTGCACTTCTTGGTTAAAATCAATACCTAAGCGATATCTTGCCCTACTGTACCCTACTGTACGTGGGGGATAGACAACGTCTATTCTAAACAAGAGGTATTTAAGTAGGCCCTTGCTTAGCATCGTGTGCCACCTCTCAACTGAGGATTAAACTGGTTATTTTTTGCTTCAAAGATTTGAGTTTGAGTCTAAGATTATCACCTATACGGTATATTAAACCAAGTTGTCACATACCGTCTGATTGAGTATGCTTGAGAGGTATATAGGTGTACTTGGGCAGTGGTGGCTAGATAAATTGCATTACACGTAGTAAACGTAGAGTTTAAAAGCCTTCCTATAAGTCACGACCCGAACTGACTATGGGTCTTCCCGAGTTTCTCTAATCAATCCAACCAATAGGTAAGTGGACGGACCGATCCAGACCGTTTAAACTAGACCAGCAATATCGGTCCGACCTAATATGTGAAATGTAAATCAATTGGCCCAATCAACAAATGGATCAAACTGATCAACACCAAACCAGTTGGACCAATTGTTTTTACTTTCAAAGATTCAAACTATTTTATACCAAAAAGATTTGATCTTAAGGTCAAATTAATTTGTCTCATCAAAGGTTCTATCCCAATCAGGAGTTGACCCATGACTAACATTTCTCTCCTTCTTGGTCACTATAGACTTATAGTACAATTAGATTCAATGTTTCCAACTAGACTTGGGCTAATTTATATCAAAATTTTAATCATGTGGTAAAGAGTCAAACCTTTAGAATCGATGGTTAATCTTAAATGCCCTTAAACGTTCTAAACCGTATCTGTGCTACTTCGGGACTATCAAAAAATTCGTCATTCTAAAGTACCAATGTCAAGTCCAAGTAGTCTAACCTTGCACCATATTATCAAGTCCATCCACCCAAAAGGACCTCCTCACTTTATAAATAAGTATTCATGAGTTTCCTTTTAGTTTTAGTTCAATTTTCGTCAGCCTTTAAATTCAGTCGGTCAATTCCTTTATGTTAGGATTTATTAATTTTTAACTTTTAGTCAGATTTATCAGTTTATGTCTTTTTATTCCAATAAAATAAAGAAGCTTTCGATTATCATGCGTACAATAATGATGTGAACATAAAATTTGACATGAGGAATGGATCAAAGCTCACTAAATCAAATTTGATAAATATTGGAATTAAAGCGTATACTCAAAAAATGCAAATGGGTACTATATTATCCTCAAGGGAACATGAGAGAATAATAAACTTACTTGAGAAATTCAACAACGTTCCTGCATGATCTCATGAGGATATATTAATAGATTGCACCAAAATAGATTTAGGCATAAAGTCAATGGTGAATTTTAAAATCATAGACTATCAGTTAAGAATGATGTTGAAACGATCGATAAAGATGCTAAGACCCACAAAAAGGGATCCATTATATTTTTCACTAGAAGGAAAAGAGTTCTCATTCACAAAAAAATATGAGATTTTCTTTAAAGTTTGGAAAATGTTGAACGAGTCAATTTCAAATACATATAACTTAATCACATTCAATTTCGTAAAAGAAAACTGAAGATTACTCTTTCTCAAAAGAAAATCGAAGATTACTCATTCTCAGAAGAAGATTGAAGATTAATCATTCTAAATTTCGTAGAAGAAGACTTTACTCCACAGAGCAAGTAAGATATCGAGTTTCCTAAACTTTGACCAAATCAAGTAGTGTTTCACTAAAGGAGACCTTCTTTGGTCGAACCATTTTCCTATCTTATTAAGAAAAAAAAAACCTTCTTTAGTCCCTCGCAACCTCTAAAAACATCAATAGCCTTTTTTTTTCTAAATAATACCGACTAACCTTAGGGGAGAATCTTAGTATGAACTACGTTTAACTTTATCCCAAAAGTTAAAAAAAGAAATATTTGGGGTACGTAGGTAACCTGAGAAGTTACTTCACGCCCGATCACAAAAAAAAATGTATTCTCTTAAGAAAAATGTCATCTAAAAGGAAAATCCCCTATTGAAAGGTTCAAAAGAAAAGAATGTCAAACTAGGGGCATTAAGAAAAGGAGAATCAAAATAATTGACAGAAAAGAGAGTATCAAACTAGGGCACTTTGGAAAGTTGAGCCTTATACATTTTCTTTCTAAACCATGTCCTAAGCCCATCTATTAAGTTCTCCTGAATGCTAATTGACTCAGTTAAAGTCCAAGGAATCAAGAAGTTGTTGAGTTGAATATTCAAGATCATTAAGAAGAAAAAAACTCGCTAAATTTAAAATCCGAAAGGGCGACTTAGGCAAAAGTTAGGGCATAATCATAAAAAAAAAGGCCTGCTAGGTTGAAAACCTAACAAGGCAACTTAGGCAAAAATCAATGCATCATCAAAAGAAAAAAAAAAAACAAAGCCCGCTAGATTGAAAACTTAAAGAAGTGATCTAGGCAAAAATTAGGGCATCATCAAATGGGAGGAAGGTCCCATCAAGAAGAAAAATTCAGAAATTAACTTGTGCAGAAATTAAAAGATGCAAGAAATTATTCAAGTTAGAACATTCATTTTTCAACTGAAAGCTCACATCTAATAAAGATAGGGTTCAAGTCGAAGAAACTCAGAAGCCATCTTGAACATTGTAAGATCCTTAAGAGTATGTTTACTTATCCAAATGTTCGTCAATGGAAAGTATAGAAACATTGACTACTTTGAAGAGAAACATCTTCTATTCCAATAATTATCAAGATTCTAAGTCCAGCGCAAGTATTTCTCAAAAGAAATTGATCAAATTTCTTGTTACACATATGATAATCTTAAGAGTCTTGAATTTAAAGGAATGTCGATTCTTCTATCTATCATATATCAAAGTCCATAGTTGCTCATCCATATTTTTCAAGTGCAATCCATTACATCAGTTTCATAGCCAAATTCCAGTTAGAAGCCAATCTTGAAATAATGGACATTTTTTTAGAATAACTGTGATTCCAAAATTTTCATTCTTGATCACATGATAAAAAGAAAATCTTACAAAAGCTTAAAAGTTCGGCTAAGCCCAATGATAATTATGAATCCAGATGTATGCTAAGTCAATAAAGGCCCAATCTTTCAAACTTTGAACTCCATAATACCGAATCTTTAACTAATTCAAGCCCGAGAAGCATGACTCCAAAATTCGACTCCAAGAAACGAGACTCAAACTTTTTGAATCATAGAATGAGTAGGTTTTTTGAAGCACCTACAAACCTAGGTTCGAGTCCAGGAAACAAGACTCAAACTTTTTGAATCATAAAATTAGTAGGTTTTCTGAAGTACCTACAAACCTAGATTCGAGTCCGAGAAACGAGACTCCAACTTTTTGAATCATAGAATGAGTAGATTTTTTGAAGTACCTACAAACCTAAGGTCAAGTCCAAGAAACGAGACTCCAACTTTTTGAATCATAAAATGAGTAGATTTTTTGAAGTACCTATAGACCTAAGTTCGAGTCCGAGAAACGAGACTCCAACTTTTTGAATTATAGAATGAGTAGGTTTTTCGAAGTACCTACAAACCTAAGTTTGAGTCTGAGAAACAAGACTCCAACTTTTTGAATCGTAGAATAAATTAACAGGATTGTTTAAGTTCCTGTAAACCTTAGCTAGAATCTGATAAATAAGACTCAAATTTTTTTGACCTCTAAAAAAGAATTTCGATAGGATTTAATAGAATTTCTATATCACCTATCTCATGTGATTGTCTTCATTGTGTATGTGCATTTCAATTGAATCATCATCGTCAGCGAGAGAAGATCTCTAGGATTTGACATTTGTGGTTATCGAGGAGAGTTTATTATCAATGATCTGATAGAATACTCAGTAGGCATCACCATTGCACACACGTGCACTTTTGACTAGTCAGGGAGAATTTTCCAAAATTCAAAGATCTGACATCGTTAGTGAAGTTCAGGCTCGAGGACCTGACAAACTTTTACTTCGAGGTGAGTTTTACCCTCAAGGATACGAATGCCCTGACGAATTGCTAAATCAGACTACAAAATGAACTGTCACTAGCTTTGACATTCAGATATTGCACTATCTACTAAAATAGATTTGCTATCTAGTTTGCTTCAACCCTTTACCAAAGAGGGGCATCTGTAGACACCCTATTTTTGCACTCGCCTGATTAATTAACTTGTCAACCCGATCATGACAATTCCCAATGATGGATGATTATTCCAATTCTATATCTATTATTAGATATATTTCAAAAATTCAGATGAGGTGTCTCGCGCAAACAAAACTCTTGATACCATGCTACGCTATGAAAATATGATCCAAAACATAGAAATCATCATTTTTCAAACAAAAAGAAGCTTTACGATAAAAATCACTAAAAATGATCAAATTACCAAAATACCCCTAACATCAAAACATTCCTAGAGCCTACATTATGCTTAGAAAAACCCATTTGAACACATAAAATAACAAAATGAAATCAAATAAATCATTCCGCCAATTTTCACTAAATTCGATAAAATTATGGAAATGCCCCTCAAAAGGGTTCACAATCATTTCACGCCAAAATTTTCATAAGTGACACAAACCGATAATATCATCGAATACTTTGCGAAAAATCGATTACAAAATATCTTGGTACATCGAAACATGACTTGAAACGCAAAAGTTTTCTTCGGGGGCAAAACGATAATTTTTTAATTTTAAAAGTTTTAAATTTTGAAATTAATAAATAAAATATTAATTAACGTAAATTGAAACATTAATAAAATTTATTTAAAAATCTGAACCAAGAAAATTAATCAATTAAGCCCTCAAGCAAAATTATTGATTGGTTGCCCACTTATTTAAGTGGAACCCCCTGATATTTATTAAAAGACCCTTTCATCTAGGGTTCCAAATAATTAGAAATATAATTAGGGAGTTCTCAACAAGACTTAAAAATATATTTTTTTATTGTACGCAAGATTAAAAAATCTAATTTCAGAAAAACAAGTCAATCACATAAGACTTAAGTCAAAACCCTAATTTAAATAAACCTAATCAATTAAATAAGACTTAAGTCAAAATCCTAATTACCTTATCTAAAAGGAGACCTAGTCAAACCGTAATTCTTTCAAAAAACTATATAAATATAAAGCTTCCACAACTTAATTTCGGAGTTTAAAATAAATCTTAGAAAAAGTAGGTTAAAAAGTCTCCCTAACCTTCTCCAAACCCTAATTTTGAAGCCCTAATTCCCTACCTAATATCTAGGCCGCAACTTTTGCTCAAAAAACATCCAAAAACCCTTCAAAAATACCTAGAAATCTATCAAAAAATTAGGAAATACTCAAATCTAAGAGGAAGACACCTCAACTTGGAGATCTGAAGTAGATCTAACTACGAAGGAAAAGTAAGGAATCTCATATGAAGAGTCTCTCTGCCAACTCTGAGGGGACAAATCATTGCGATCATCTAGGTGTAGACACCCCATTTTTGTACTCGCTTGATTAATCAACTAATCAACCCAATCGCAATGATTCCTAATAATGGATGATTATTCCAATGCTTTATTTGTTACTAGATATGTTTCAGAAATTCAGATGAGGTATCTCAAACTAATAAAATTGTAGAACCACGCTATACTAGGAAAATGTATCCCCAAAAACATAAAAATCAGTATTTTACAAATAAAAAGAAGTTTTATGATAAAAATCACTAAAAAATAATCAAATTACCAAAATACCCCTAATATTAAAACATCCTTAGAGCCCCCTTACGCTTAGAAAAACTTATTCGAACACATAAAATAATAAAATGAAATCAAATAAATCATTTCACCAATTTTCACCAAATTTGATAAATTTACGAAAATACCCCTTATAAGGGTTGACAATCATTTCATGCCAAAAAATTTCATAAGTGACACAAACCAATAATCCCATTAAATTCCTTACAAAAAATCGATTCTAAAACATCCTAGAACATCGAAAATAGACTTGAAAAGTAAAAGTTCTTTTCGAGGGCAAAACGATAATTCTTTAATTTTAAAAAAAATTTAATTTTGAAATTAATAAATAAAATATTAATTAACGTAAAATAAAACCTTAATAAAATTAATTTAAAAATCTAAACCAAGTCAATCTCATAAAATTTAAGTAAAAACCCTAATTAAAAACCTAATTGAAAAGACCAAGTCAATTTCATTTGACTTAAATCAAGACCCTAATTAAAACCCTAATCTAAAGAAACCTAGTCAACTCATAAAACTTAAGTCAAAATCCTAATTCACCTTATTTAAAGAGGAGACCTAGTCAAATCCTAATTTTTCTAAAAAAATCTATAAATAGGAGCCTCCACAACCTAATTTCGTATGTCAAAATAAATCCTAGAAAAAAAATAGGTCAAAAAGTTTCTCTAACCTTCTCAAAACCCTAATTTTGAAGTCCTAACTCCTTACCTAACATCCAAACCCCAGCTTTCATTCAAAAAATACCCAAAAATCTTCTAAAAATATCCAAAAATCTTTTAAAAAATACCTAGAAATCCATCAATAAATTTAGGAAACACTATGATCTAAGAAGGAGGTACTTCATCTTGAAGATCTGAAGCGGATCCAGTAACAGAAACGAAGCGATGAGTATCTTACGAAGAACCAATCTACCAGTTTTGAGGGAACAAATTGTTGCGATCGTATAGGTATATTTTCTTTTTTATCTTTTTTTATTTATTTTATTTATTTATTTTAGGTTTTTTTAGTGATGTAATCTTCTTGGAAAATAGTAGAGACCGACGTTTGTCGGACGGGATTGGTGCCTAACACTTTCCAACCCCTTAACGTGATCCCCGGATCATAGTTTATTTTTATTCTTAGATTAGTTGTTTTATCTGTTAGAGTCAATATTTGGTTCCTAGACCATAACAATTAGGTAGCGACTCCCAAACCTCAAAAATTCAAAGCGGATCCACACACCCTGCAGATTAAGAGCGCTTTCATACGCAAGAGTGATGACAACTATATTTGAATAATTCGATAAGACCTTAAGTTTATAAATAGATCATTTTTCTAATTTAGAAAGAATCCTTAGGCGCTTGTCCTTTCTCTTCTTCTCTCCTAATGCCCTTAACATTTTCTCTGTAATTGTTTTTTTCTAGTTAGGTTTCAATTCAGCAACTTCTGTAATTTTTCAAGGAGACAGTGTATCTTAGTGATCATGATTACAAGTGTTGTTTCTTTTAATTTCTCTTCTACCATTACCATGGTGATAGGCTAAACTCCATCCATTAGTGAAAGGAGGAAGCTTAGGAGCAAACATGAATCTTGTGTTATCTCTTTATCCTTTCAAGTTCTTTATAATGTTTATAAGATTCACTTCAAGGTTTTATCTAACTCTAATAGATCAAAACTTTAGTTGAATCTCTACACTTTATATGCTTAACTTGGATATTCTATGCTTAGATAAGATCAAGATACACTATGCTTAAATTAGATATTTAGTGGTAGGGACTTCACATATTAATGAGTGAAGGAGTCCTAACTACAGTGTTTTCTCAAAAGCTTCATGCCATAACTTCCAACTCAAGAAGCTCACACCAAGCCCTTGTGGTTGAGTACAAAAAATGATAAACTCAAACACAGTCTTATGTGCTAATCTTAGGTTACTTTAATCACTAATGGATGTTTTATCTTTTATTTACTTAGTATAATTTCTTCTTCTATTGTTTTAATTTCCAGCAATATTTTATACTCCAATTTGTTTCACAAAAAATATATAAATAATTTTAAATTACAATTTAGATTAACTAGAATTCATGTTAACTTGGTAACATCCCCTTTTATTTCTTGGGTTCGATCCTTCACTTGCCTACAAACTAAAAAGAGTATAAAATATTAATTTCCCATTAAAGTGAAACATCAATCATCTTAAAATTCCTTCATGTACATTGATTACTTCAACTTGATTTAAAAGACTATTGGACTTTCAGATTTAGGAAAGTAACCTACTTCAATAAGTCCCTGACAATACAATCCACTATAGGAGGTGAAGAATTCCTTAGTTCCTAAGACTTAGAGGGCTCATCTTTCTTCATAGATGGTTTAATTTTCTATAAAAAAGTATATCCTATCCCATGCAACTTTTTCTCTACAACTGAAGATTTACCAATAGATATTAGAGTAGTTCTTGAGTAAATGGTCTTGTATTTGACATATGCAAATTTTGTGTAACCAATTTCTCCATAGAGGTTGCAGTTTAATCACTTTCTTGAAGTGTTTCTTTGAGAAGACAAATCTCTAGAATAGATAACCTTATTGGGATCTGAAATATCTAGAAGTAATTGCTTTGTAGGAGTTCAAAAAGTCTCTAGAAACAAACACCATAAGAATGGGAGGTGATATAGAATTATACCTATCATAGCCCTGATTTTTCATATCCCTAAACAGTTTTCATATACCCAAGTTCTTTTCAAGTTTCTTACTACCTTGGGTATAGTTACACTCAAGTCTACCAATGTATGACTCTAACTCATAAAGAATTGATTGAAGGCAGATTGGAGCTCAAATACATTTTGAATGCCTTCCTCATTCTTATCATCAAAAGATGAGGCTACTTAAGGAAAAAATTGATATACCAATATCTTTTCATTCTCAATTTCATCCACAAAACGAATGGAAACCATAGTGGATGCCATATGGATCCTGAAGGTGTTACAATATTCAAAATTTGAAGAAGTTTGTTTCTCACCTTCTAATTCGTCTGAGTCATTCCGCATGGCTTTTATAGCAAATTTTTTTCTTGTACCTAGATTTTTTAAAATCAGTTGTTCTAGGCTACGAGGCACAAGATGTGGACAAATTGGCCAATACCTCCATAGTTATAGCTTTCAGTATCATCCTTTGACTTATATGGAGGTTTATTAGTAGATTGCCTTTCGTCATCAGGATAACTCATTTTACTAAAGCTATGTGATCCACTCTTCTTATAGACAAAATTCGTCCCTATCAAAGTCATGTCCTCATCATCTGGATCATTCTCACTAGTTTCCTCAAGAAGTTTTACTAAGAGTTTGGGGGAAGGAATGAGATTCAAGTATTTAGGGGGTGGCTTTGAAGAAGAAAAACATGACTACTGTCAGCCCCTTTTAAGGAGGACCTTCGAGATGGAACTGAACCATGGTGAACAATCCAATGAGTTATTTAACACTCATTATTTTCACATCTTAGAACTACAATCATGACCATATTAAAAGTGCACCTTTTAGGAAGGGACCTAAGAATTTTAGTGTAAATTCTTTATTTCAAAATAAGTTATCCTACAAAATACATGGAAATACAATAATCTCTAAGTTTTCCATAAAATTCTCAAACATAATTTTTTTATTTCATCTTGATGTTCTCAAAATAATAATTTGATATTTAAGATTTGAATATTTGACAACATAGGTTTCTAGGGTAAGCCAAGCTTGTTTTGTTGACCATAACAATTATTGATAATTTTGGTCTTCAATTATTCGGGAGAATTATACACTTCCTCTATTAAGCTTCATATATCATAGCTCAAAGAAATTGATGTAAATCATCATCCTAAGTTACCAATAAGCATACTTGAGCTAATGAATAAACGGAGGTCTAGAAATGACCATTGTCGGACTTAGATAGGTTCAAAGTCTTGGGATCAACTCTAGGATGTTCAGCCTATCAAGAGTAACCCGCTTTGATACCAATTTAAAATTTTAAGCTTGGTACCATGTCTAGTGCTAGAGGGGGGTGAATAGGATAATTTAAATTTCTTTTGATTTATCTAATTTTAACTTAAATTGATAATTTGACTATGTGTTTTAAGTCATTCACCTACCCTTGATTTTACACTCATGTCTCTAATTTGCATTTAATGAACATATACTTCAATTTAAACATTTATTTCATCATGTCATTCAATGAAACATTCGTATATAATTCACATATTTGACATTCATGGATCTCATGACATTCAAGGCATTTAAGTGTAAATTGCAGAATGATAAAATATGCACAAGACATAGTACTTATGATGGTTCGACAATGTGCCTACATCCATACTCACAATTAATCTCTAGTTTGGAATTTAATTGAAGTTCACTTAGAATCTAAACATTCATTGCATGACATATGTAGACACCCAAATTTGATTGGGCCATCAATGCAAATGCTCAAAAAAATGGGAAGGGGCCCCAAGGCCCAAACCTTCAAAATCCAATATATATTACCATTCTATTTCAATAAAAATGGCCCAAGGCCCTTCCCACGTGGCCCACAGTTCAAATTGTAAGTTCCATGTTTTGTCAATCCCGAGACACATGTTGAGTGTCGGATCGATTTGCCATTGAAGACATATGAAGACTCCGTTAAAGCTGCTCAACCGTACATGCCTCGACAAAAATCTTCCATGTGTGTGCACAAAGCCTAAGAGGTAATGAGACTACCTAATACCATTTTCCAACACTTAGATGATTGATAGGTCGACCCGTTGTAATTAGGAAAACTCTTTCCTCGACCCGTTCGCTCATCGGACCTTTTGGGAATCGAATATGGACATAGAGGGGACATTAAAGATTTGACCACCCTAAAACCATTTTCAGTCATTGGTGTTTTATAGGTGTCATTATATAGGTAAAATCTAGCACACCTTCGAACCGTTTCGACGTCGGACTTCCCGAAAGCTCGTTTTGACCAAAAATGATAAAAAGGGTATTTTGGTCATTTTATCCATTTTATCATGGTCCACCCCTTGGTGGAAATTTGGGGATATTCTAAATAGTGATATCTATCAGCTCCCCGAACGGTATACAAATCGGAGCTACCATTTGAAAGTTATGGTCAAAACACTCTGCGGGGGCATTTTGGTAATTTGCTGATGTGCCTTACTTGTGGCTGACGGTGCCACCGACAGTCCTGACGGTGCCACCGACAGCAAGCGCTCAAACGGTCATATTTATGACCGTTGAGCCTCGAATTTGCTCTCTTCTCATATATAACAACTCCAACTCTTTCATTTGGGTTGGTTGAAGCTTGAGAGAAGTAAACCCTCCATTTCTACATACTTTTAACCCTCTCTCTAGCCATGGAAGGGCTCAAACTTCATTGAAAATCCTTTTGACCCTTAGCCCTTCCTTTGGATCAATCCTAGAGAAGATTGCCTCTCCTCTCTCCACATTTTGAGAGTCTTCTCTACTTTCATGAGAGTCTAACTTAGGTGAACCCTTCAACATTCCTAGACTTCTCATTTGATCCCTCTCCGCCCATCAAACGTCACGTTGCACACACATTGGTACATTCATAGAGCAAGGAGCAAAAAGGAGATGATGGTAGGAGTAATTACAAGTAGCCGACAAACTCGAAAGCTTGATTGGAAGATCCAACCGTCGAGACGTACTTGTAAGCTCAAGGACTCCAAGAACTCAAGATCTCCATTGACAAATCTTTTGAAGTTGAGTGAGTATTTGATTTTGTTTTTAATTTTAAAAATATATGTATGTGGTTACTTGGTTCAGCCCTCAGAAACCAAGCTCTTGATTAGAATCGAGGATTCTTGACAAGAGTAGAGGTTTGTGAGTTTCCGAGGAACAAAACTCACAATTTCGAGAGAATGCGTTCTCTCGATCTTAAGGTTTTAGAATTTAGCCTATGTATAAAAATTCTATGTAAAAGGTTTGAGGTGAACCATAAACCCCTTTGATAGTGAACACCAAGTTCCTAGGTAGGAATCTTGAGAGTGGATGTAGGCACGTTGCCGAACCACTATAAAATGCTTGTCTCGTGTTTGTGAAAATGCTTCTATTAGTTTATGCTTAGATGAATGTATGCTATGAATGAATACTATGCTAAGTATGTCATACGATGAATGTTTATATTCTAAGAAAAGTTCAATTGCATTACAAACTAGAGACTTGCCATAAGAATGGATGTAAGCACATTGTCGATCCATTAGATGACGTATGTTTTGTGCATGTGTTTATAATTCCGCAATTTACACTTGAATGTTTTGAATGTCATGCGATGCCATAAAATGCCGAATAGGTAAATCGTATATGAATGTGTCATTGAATGACATGATTAAATGAATGATTAAATTTCAAGTGTATTTTCATTAAATGCATCTTAGAGACATAAGTTCCAAATCGAGGCTAAGTGAATGACTTAGAACACATAGTCAAATTATCAATCTAAGTTAAAATTGGATAAATCGAAAGAAATTTTAATTATCCTATTCACCCCCCCTCTAGGACTAGATATGGTACGAAGCACGTATTTTCAATTGGTATCAGAGCGGGTTACTCTTAATAGGCTTAACATCCTAGAGTTGATCCCAAGTCTTTGAACCAGGTCTAAGTCTGTCAATGGTCATCCTCTAGACCTCCATCCATCCATCAGCTCCGTTATGCATATATGTAAATGAGGATGATGATCTTCATCAATTCCCTTGAGTTGTGATTTTTGATTCTTAGTAGAGGAAGGGTATGAGCCACCCAAACAATTAAAAATCGATATTTGTCATGATATGTGAATACTAAATTCTATACACGTTGGCATTGCCCCAAGTGAACTCAAACATATTGTCACATATCGACCGGCTAAACAAGCTTGGCTTCCTTAGAAACCTACGTTGTCAAAACTTCAAACTTCGAATGTTTACAAATTGTTTTGAGAACATTAGGATGGAATAAAACAATTTTGTCTGAGAACTTTATGTAAAACTTAAAGACTGTTGTATTTCCATGTACTTCCTAAGATAGCTTGTTCCGGAAGGAAGAATTTATATGAAAATTCTTAGGTCCCTTCCCAGGAGGTTTGGTCTTATTACGACCTCGAATATAATTCCGAGATGTGAACCATGAGTATTGAAGAACTCATTGGTTTGCTCACCATGGTTAAGTTCCATCTTGAAGTCCTCCCTAAAAGGGGTAGACGGTGGTCCTTGTTAGTACCTCGTTTTGTCAATCCCAAGTTAGTCATATGATTGTCGAGTTGCAATCATTGGTAAACCATGTTCAAGCCACATGGAGACACATCGTCACGAAACAACCTAGCGACAAATCATTCGTGTGTCAAACCCAATCAAAGACATGGACCATCATCGAAATCACTTATACATATAAGTGGAGCTTTAGAACATGCCAGTATTGTACATCACTTTGTGTTCAAAGCTCACCCCAGAATGGCTCGATTTCAAGTGAAATTGAGGCTGTCGGCAGAAGTGGAGGATCCACCGTTAGCCACCGATAGCACAAACTGGAAGACAACTTGTCGGTAGCAGAAGCTTAACACTGTCGGTCCCACCGACAGAATGGTCATCGGTTCCACCGATGAACAACTTATCGGTCCAACCGTCATTACCGATAGATCAGAATGGGTAAACCTTTATCGGTGGCAGAAGCTCTAACTCGTCGGTTCCACCTACAGAATAGTCATCGGTTCCACCGATGAATAACTTGTCGGTCCCACCGCCATCCACCGTCAAAACTAATTGAGAAATCATCCTTCGGTGGCAGAAGCATAGTTCTGCCGGTTCCACCGTTATAATGCTCATCGGTCCCACCGATGACCCTTGGAGGTTCCACCGACAGTGCTTCCGATAGTGTTCAACGGTAAGATTTTTGACCGTTATTTTTGGTCGGTGCCACCGACAAGAAGCCGTTGAAATGCAATTTATATAAATTAGAAGCACTTGGCTTCTTTGCTCTTGATCAACAACTCCTTAACAGAGCTATCCTCTAAATAGGTAAATTTCATGTCATCTCATTCCTTCTCCCATCCTTGAGGAAAATAGTGAGAGTGATCTAGATGTTGAGGTCATGACTTTGATGGGGACAAATTTGTCCATATGAAGAGAGGTTCACATAGTTTCAGTAAAATGAGTTATTCTGATAATGGAAGGTGATCCATTGGTAGACCTCCATATATGTCAAAGGATGATACTGAATGCTATCACTATGGAGGTATTGGCTAATTTTCCACAGTTTCTTTCTCGAAGCCTAGAACAATCGATTTCCAAATATCTAGGTTCAACTGAACAACTGGCTACACAAACTATGTGGGTTGACTCAAATGAGTCAGAGGGTGTTGAACAAGCATCTTCAAAAGTTGAAGACTGTAACACATCAAGATTCATATGGCATCCACCACAGTCTCCATCCTTTTTCTGGATGAAGTTGAGGATGAACAGATATTGGTAAATCAATCTTGTCCTCAAGTAGCCTCTTTTTCTAATGAAGAAGTCGAGAAAGGCACCTGCAATTTCTCTAGATAAATTGGTCACATTAAAATTGAATTCAAGACCATTTACTCCAGAACCACCCTAATCTCTATTGGTATATCTTCAGTGGTAGAGTAAAAGTTGCATGGGTTAGGATAACTCCCTTACAGAAAGTTGGATCATCTGTAGAATAAGAAAAGTCATCCATATCCACGAGAGTGTGATATTCTTCACCTCCTAAAGTGAACAATTTTATGAGGGACTTATTCAAGTTTAAGATCACCAAAGAAAAATAGGTCCCCCACTTAATACTCACTAAGGAAGTTGAAATCTGAACTTTATAGGTAAATCCCTTCTCTTCCTAAAATCAATCCTCCATCCCAAAGAATGTGTTTTAAACTGAAAAGTTAAATCAATGGATAACCAGTACCACGTGATTCACACCCTTCTTAAGGTAAGATTTCACAAAATGGTATTTGGATAGTGGTGACTCCAAACACAAGACCAGTGCCAAAGTTGATTCAGTCTCTTGGCAAATTTTAATGGAGGTTCTGTCACCTTTGGTGTGTTGTTGTATCGGTAGGATTGTTGGGTGATATGGTCAATGGATTAGCAATGCCCAAGGTTGAAATTATTTTCTGTGTGGATGGTTTGACATATAACTTCCTCAGCACATCTCAAATGTGCGACAGAGAACAATCGGTGAGTTGCAACTGCCAGGTGTGTAAGATCTTAGATATTAATTGAAAATTGATCATGAGAGATCTCTGCACATCAGATGACTGTTATGTTATTGAAGACACCAGAAAAACCACCATTCTGTGTGTGAGTAATGTGGCTCAAGTTGACGAGGTCCAGTTATGGTGTCAAATATTGACCATGTTCACTACAAGAACCTGTCTCGACATGTTTCAAAAATATTAGTTAGAGGTTGCCTATGTTAGGCAATAAGTTAGATAAGTCTGTGGAGGAAGTATCATATTGGTAAACAAGTTTGTAGTACCCACAAAAAGATAAAAATTCTAGCTGTCTCAAATCCTCTAGCATTATTTTACATGGATCTTATGGATCCCATAAGATTTCAAATTCTAAGAGAGATAGAGATATTTTCTTGTAGTAGTTGATGATCACTTCAACTCTGTTGGGTTGCATTCTTAAAGGATAAATTGGATACATTTGATGGATTTGAGCACGTCGTTAAGCTACTTCAAACAGAAATAGAATCCGTTGTTGGACGGATCTGAAGTGATCATGGTAGAGAGTTTGAATAGTCAGCCCACTTAACTCTGTGATAATTACATGTTCTGACAAAAAATTCTCATCTCTATAGGTCCCTTAGCATTATGGTGTGTGAGAGGATCAACTCTGTTCTGCATGTAATGGCTCGTTATGCTTCATAGTAAGATTTTTGAGTCAAGGTTGTAAACACTGCCTGATACCTTATCCCTTTGAATATCTTAAAGCAGGGTTGATCAACAACCGAAAAACTATGGAATAATTTTCTTCCAGTGTCAAGTTTTTCAAGGTCTTTAACAATAAATGTTATACTCTTTAGAGACCATGAAAACCTGAGAAATATTGACTTGAGAAATGACAAGACTCATTCAATGATTGAAAAGATTTTTTTTCTTAACATTAAACTTGGTTTGAGTTCGAGACTCTCGAGTATATGTACTTTTATTGGTATATCTGAGGTTCAAACCTCATTTCCGTGAATTTCTTCTTTTTAGAAATTTTCACATTGTTGGAGTCAGTGTGGCCACATTATCCAGAAATCCATCTTATTTCAAGAATATGTTGTTGTTTATTGGTAAATTTAGATACATGTATCCTCATATTGTTCTTAAAATGAGACTATTTAAGGATGATGGAGCCTCATTGCTTCCCGTCAATCATTGCCCTAGTGAACATACATATGATGGACAATTTTTGACTCTCAATTTTTACATCAACCTTGTAAATCTTGAGTGAAAACCACTTTCGTGTGTCTATTAGTATATTTGAGGATTTCAAGCCTCCTTGTTTCACATCAAACATTGATTGGATGCTTGTGTGCACCACAGAACTCCGTTGGTCCACCAAATTTGAGCCAAAACTGGCAAATATATTTTGTTCCACTCTTGGGCTCCCAAACTTAATTCTCTTACATATATTCCTCATATTTTAATTATTTGGTGAGCATAATAATCAAATGTGGTCACGTGGCACAATTCATACATTTAACTGCCTCGTGTGAGTATTCAAATTGGTAATTCTTTAAATCTGCTCACATGTTTATTATGCTACAACTCCTATACTTTTATTTGCATACTTTATTATCTTGCTAGCATACTATGCCAATATTTCAATAGTTAAATCATTTTGGCATTTATTTTTCATACAGTTGTTCCTTAATAGTAACATCATTTACAACTGTCACGTGTGCATTCGATTGCTCATTTGCATATCTTCTATTATTTTGCACATGTTGGCATGTTACGACCATGAGTCATTGAGTCATATTTTTATGTGTCGTTTATCATGCCATGCCAATGCTTAATATTAAAACATTTTATTATATTTTGTGTGCATTTGATCGATTATTGGCATATCATTTAAATTATGCACGCTTATATGCATGGTCTGACACTGCTTTATTTAGTTATATTTTCTTTGTGCCAATCAACATGCCATGCCTCATAGTTTATTTTTTTTGACATGTCCTTGTTTGCTTTCATCATGCATTTCGCTCTGATAGTGATACTAATTGCGTGCATGTGTACTATTCCCCTGTGTTTATTGGTATATATTCTGTATCGACATTGGGTTGATTACGCCCTTTGTCAAATACTGACAAAAAGGGGGAGAATGTACTTTTCACCCGTGTGTCCTATCTCAGTTGAATTTTATAGGTAAAGCATTCAGGGGGAGCAGTACCAAAGGGGGAGCAAAATAGTTAGAATCTTAGGTTTTTAATTTAAACACTTTTGTAAGATTCTAATCGGATGTAAGTTGTGTTGGTCATTCCGGGAATGTTTCCCAGCCTTTTTGGTCTAGTTAGGATTTTGTCTCGTAATTGACAAAGGGGAGATTGTAAGTTCCATGTTTTGTCAATCCCGAGACACATGTTGAGTGTCGGATCGATTTGCCATTGAAGACATATGAAGACTCCGTTAAAGCTGCTCAACCGTACATGCCTCGACAAAAAGCTTCCATGTGTGTGCACAAAGCCTAAGAGGTAATGAGACTACCTAATACCATTTTCCAACACTTAGATGATTGATAGGTCGACCCGTTGTAATTAGGAAAACTCTTTCCTCGACCCGTTCGCTCATCGGACCTTTTTGGAATCGAATATGGACATAGAGGGGACATTAAAGATTTGACCACCCTAAAACCATTTTCAGTCATTGTGTTTTATAGGTGTCATTATATAGGTAAAATCTAGCACACCTTCGAACCGTTTCGACGTCGGACTTCCCGAAAGCTCGTTTTGACCAAAAATGATAAAAAGGGTATTTTGGTCATTTTATCCATTTTATCATGGTCCACCCCTTGGTGGAAATTTGGGGATATTCTAAATAGTGATATCTATCAGCTCCCCGAACGGTATACAAATCGGAGCTACCATTTGAAAGTTATGGTCAAAACACTCTGCGGGGGCATTTTGGTAATTTGCTGATGTGCCTTACTTGTGGCTGACGGTGCCACCGACAGTCCTGACGGTGCCACCGACAGTCCTGACGGTGCCACCGACAGCAAGCGCTCAAACGGTCATATTTATGACCGTTGAGCCTCGAATTTGCTCTCTTCTCATATATAACAACTCCAACTCTTTCATTTGGGTTGGTTGAAGCTTGAGAGAAGTAAACCCTCCATTTCTACATACTTTTAACCCTCTCTCTAGCCATGGAAGGGCTCAAACTTCATTGAAAATCCTTTTGACCCTTAGCCCTTCCTTTGGATCAATCCTAGAGAAGATTGCCTCTCCTCTCTCCACATTTTGAGAGTCTTCTCTACTTTCATGAGAGTCTAACTTAGGTGAACCCTTCAACATTCCTAGACTTCTCATTTGATCCCTCTCCGCCCATCAAACGTCACGTTGCACACACATTGGTACATTCATAGAGCAAGGAGCAAAAAGGAGATGATGGTAGGAGTAATTACAAGTAGCCGACAAACTCTAAAGCTTGATTGGAAGATCCAACCGTCGAGACGTACTTGTAAGCTCAAGGACTCCAAGAACTCAAGATCTCCATTGACAAATCTTTTGAAGTTGAGTGAGTATTTGATTTTATTTTTAATTTTAAAAATATATGTATGTGGTTACTTGGTTCAGCCCTCAGAAACCAAGCTCTTGATTAGAATCGAGGATTCTTGACAAGAGTAGAGGTTGTGAGTTTCCGAGGAACAAAACTCACAATTTCGAGAGAATGCGTTCTCTCGATCTTAAGGTTTTAGAATTTAGCCTATGTATAAAAATTCTATGTAAAAGGTTTGAGGTGAACCATAAACCCCTTTGATAGTGAACACCAAGTTCCTAGGTAGGAATCTTGAGAGTGGATGTAGGCACGTTGCCGAACCACTATAAAATGCTTGTCTCGTGTTTGTGAAAATGCTTCTATTAGTTTATGCTTAGATGAATGTATGCTATGAATGAATACTATGCTAAGTATGTCATACGATGAATGTTTATATTCTAAGAAAAGTTCAATTGCATTACAAACTAGAGACTTGCCATAAGAATGGATGTAAGCACATTGTCGATCCATTAGATGACGTATGTTTTGTGCATGTGTTTATAATTCCGCAATTTACACTTGAATGTTTTGAATGTCATGCGATGCCATAAAATGCCGAATAGGTAAATCGTATATGAATGTGTCATTGAATGACATGATTAAATGAATGATTAAATTTCAAGTGTATTTTCATTAAATGCATCTTAGAGACATAAGTTCCAAATCGAGGCTAAGTGAATGACTTAGAACACATAGTCAAATTATCAATCTAAGTTAAAATTGGATAAATCGAAAGAAATTTTAATTATCCTATTCACCCCCCCTCTAGGACTAGATATGGTACGAAGCACGTATTTTCACAAATATCCACCTCACCACTCCACACTGCTTCTCAACTCAAACTCACTCCTATTCAACCTACCACTTAAGCCTATTAACTTCTCAATCCAACACTATACCTACTCACCCATTACTATGCCTAAGTCCAATGCAATTCAACCCATTACTATACCTACTCAACCCAAACCCAATCCTCAACCCAAATCCAAAATCACAACCAATCAACATAATCATCAAGGTGGGACACATGTCACCACCTCAACTCACCTCCCTCACCCCATCACCTTTTTCTCTAAAAAATCATCTATTCGAATAGTTTTTCTTAAAAAAAAATCACATCAATCAATTACCCTCCTCTAATCTACTCTCATCATTCCCTACAAATCCATTATAACAAGCCAAACCAACATCTCTCCTCTCTAATCAAACTCTTTTTCTCTCCAATTAACTCATCTAATACTTCACAACCCTTTTGACACAAGTCACCACCTCATCCACCCTCTCAAAAACCTAATTAATTATCCTTTTACACAACCTATTCTTTTAATTAAAATCTACTCCCTTCAACTCACCAAGTACTCAATCAATCAACTACCATCTTACACTCTGTAGACACCCTATTTTTGCATTCACTTGATTAATCAACTGGTCAACTCGATTGCAACGGTTGCCAATGATGGATGTTTATTCTAATGTTTTATTTTGTTACTAAATATGTTTCAGAAATCTAGACGAGGTATCTCAAACTGACAAAACTATAAAAACCACGCTACGTTAGGAAAATATGACCCCAAAAACATAGAAATCATCATTTTTCAAATAAAAAGAAGCTTCACGATAAAAATCACTAAAAAATGATCAAATTATCAAAATACCCTTCACCTTAAAACATCCCTAGAGATTACGTTACGCTTAGAAAAATCCTTTTAAAATAACAAATCGAAATCAAATAAATCATTTTGTCAATTTTCACAAAATTTGACAAAATTATGAAAATGTCACTCATAAAGTTTACGATCATTTCGTATAAAAAAAAATTCATAAATGATAAAAACCAATATTCTCATTGAATTCCTTATAAAAATCTGATTCCAAAACATCCTGGAATATTAAAAACCAACTTAAAACGCAAAAAGTCATCTCTAAGGGCAAAACGATAATTTTACAATTATAATAATTAAAATTTTTAAAATTAATAATTAAAACATTAATTAATGTAAAGTGAAATCTTAATTAAAATCTTAAAGTCAATCAAGTAAGACTAAAGTCCAAATCTTAAAGTCAATCTAGAAAGACTAAAGTCAATCAAGTAAGACTATAGTCAAAATCCTAAAGTCAATCAAGTAAGACTAAAGTCAAAGCTTAAAGTCAATCAAGTGAAACTAAAAGTCAAAATCCTAATATAATTCTAATTAAATAATAACTATATTTAAAACAATCATAATTAAATAATAACTCTAGTTAAAATAATTATAATTAAAATATGACTCTACCTAAAATAATTATAATTAAACAATAACTCTCTCTAAAAGAATTATAATTAAACATTAACTCCATCAAAATAAGCACTTAAAAAAATCTATAAATAAGGGTCCCTACAACCTATTTTCGTATGAAAAAATAAATCCTAAGAGAAGTAGGTCTAAAAGCTTCCCTAGCCTCTCATAAACCCTGATTTTGAAGCCCCAACTCATTACTTAACATTTATACCCCAACTTTATCGCAAATAACATCTAGAAACCTGAAAGCACCCTCGATCTGCGAAGTGCGTGGATCCGCTTTTGACTTTTGAGGTGTGGGAGTCGCCACCTAGTTATTACGATCTAGGAACCGAATAGAGATTCGAAACGGATAAATCAACTAATCTACTACAAAAAATATAGGTATGGAGATCACGTTATGGGGTTGGAAGGTGTTAGGCACCAATCCCGCCCGAAAAACGTCAGTCTCTACTAATTTCTAAATAAACTACATCGCTAAAAGACCTAAATAATAAAAAATTATGAAATTTATACCTTTCCGAAGACAACGTTCTCGTCCCCTTAGATCTGACAGAGTAACTCCTTGTATAGTATTCCTCGCTTTGTTCTATTTTCGAATCTGATTTCTGATCTCCGAGACGAGATATCTTTTTCTTAGATCTGGGTTCTTCGGATTTGTTTATGGATTTCAGAGTGTTTTTGAAGGGCTTCTAGGTATTTTTTTTGAGCTAAAATCAAAGTAGGGGTGTTAAGTAAGGAGTTGAGACTTCAAAATTAGGGTTTATTGGAGGCTAGAGAAGTTTTTTGACCTACTTCTCTTAGGATTTATTATTTGATACGAAAATAGGGTGTGAGGACCCTTATTTATAAATTTGTTAAGTGCTTGTTTAGATAGAATTAGTGTTTTATTATAATTCTTTTTGTTAGAGTTATATTTTAATTAGAATTGTTTTAGGTAGAGTTATATTTTAGTTAGAATTATTTTAGGTAGAGTTATATTTTAGTTAGAATTCTATTAAATAGAGTTATTATTTAATTAGGATTATTTTAAATAGAGTTATTATTTAATTAGAATTCTATTAAAGTTTTGACTTTTAGTCTTACTTGATTGACTTTAAGATTTTGACTTTAGTCTTACTTGATTGACTTTAATATCTTGACTTTAGTATTACTTGATTGACTTGAAGTTCTTGACTTTAGTCTTACTTGATTGACTTCAGTCTTACTTGATTGAATTTAATTTTTTTGGAGAACCCCCCTCTATTACATCTGTAATTCTTTGGACCTCCAAATGGAGGGGTCCTTGAATAAATATCTTGACAACCATCAACAATTTTACCTGAAAGTCTGATTGATCAATTTTTTTAGTTCAAAATTTTAAATTAATTTTATTAATGTCTCACTTTAATTATTTAATATTTTATTTATTAATTTTAAAATTTTTAATTATAAAAATTATAAAATTACCATTTTATCGGAGAGGAATTTTTACTTTTCAAGTTGGTTTTTGATATTCTAGAATGTTTTAAAATCAATTTTTCATAAGGAATTTAATGAAAATATTGGTTCGTGTCATTTATGAAAATTTTTGTGTGGAATGGTCATGAACTTTATGAGGGGCATTTTTGTAATTTTATGAAATTTTTTGAAAATTGGCGAAATGATTTATTTGGTTTCGATTTGCTATTTTATATGTTTGAATTGATTTTTCTAAGCGTAATGTAGGCTCTAAGGATATTTTAAGGTTAGGGGTATTTTGATAATTTGATCATTTTTTTAGTAATTTTTATCGTGAAACTTCTTTTTGTCTGAAAAATGATGATTTCTAAGTTTTTGGGATTATATTTTCCTAGCATAGCATGGTTTCTACAGTTTTGTCAATTCGAGATACCTCATCTGAATTTCTGAAACATATCTGGTAACAAAATAAAATATTGGGATAAACGTCCATCATTAGGACCGTTGCCATCGGGTTGACGAGTTGATTAATTAGGCGAATGCAAAAAAGGGGTGTCTATAAAACCCTTCCAAAACACCCCAGAAATCTATAAAAAATTAGAAAAATTCATAAGGAGATACTTTGTTTTAGAGATTCAAAACGAATCTGGTGACAGAACGAAGCGAGGAGTGTTGTACGAAAAACTATTCTACCAGATCTAAGGGAATAAGACTGTTATTTTCGTAAAGGTAAAGATTTAAATTTTTTTTATTGATTAGGTCTTTTTAGCAATGTAGTTCGATTTGGGAATAAGTAGAGACCGGCATTGACCAAACGGGGTTGGTGCCTAACACCTTCCAACCCCATAATTTAATCCCCGAACTCAGTTATTTTTCAGTAGATTAGTTATTTTTATCCGTTTATAGTCGATATTCGATTCTTAGACCATAATAACTAGGTGGCGACTCCCAAACCTCAAAGGTCAAAAGTGGATCCGTGCACCCCGCGGATCGAGGGCGCTTTCAGTGGCAACTCTACTGGGGACCATTGAGGATCAGACTTTAAAAATCTCAAGTGTGGGATGTATTGCCAGTAGGACCTTTTTTATTTGATTTTTAGTTATTTGTTTATTTGTTTATTTATTTTATTTTTTTATCATTCTTTTTGGCTTAACTATGGATCATGTGATTCAATTCTGAATACCCTGATTTGGCATATTATCTTTAAGGTTCAATCAAGTATTATTTTGGTGGTTCAATCCAGGGTAACTTAGGATTATCATAAATGTTGCAAGATCTCAAAAAGATAATCTTATTAAGAATGGATTGATGACTATTGAAACATAAAGTTCTTTCAAAAAAAAAAAATAAATAAGAGAGCTTTTTTTAAATATGTCTTTTGACAGTAAATAAAATAAAATTCTTATGAGTGTGTGTTTGATCTATCTTTTGATGATGTTTTTTTTTTATTTAAAAAAAAAGGATTATTTTATTTTTAAAAAAAGGATTTTTTTTAGGTGGGGACAATATTTCCTTCGATAGAATTCTTTTTTAATTTTTTTTCAAACTTATTTTATCTCTCCTTGGACAGTATGTATTCATTTATTTATTTTTGTTTTTTTTAAATATATATATATATATTAAATATGTGTTGGCAACAAGAGAAAAGGAATAAAGTAAGAATTTCTTATTTTTAAACGTGTTGTTAGGGGGAGTGTGCCATTAGAATTTTTTGTTTTTTTTTTCTCTTCTTTACACCTTCATCTTCTAATTTGATGTTTTATCCGATTTCATCGTTTCTTCAACAGAGACCAAATCGGTCTCTTAGAATAAAACCAGCTGTTTAGTTGAGAGCTATCGTCCATTGATTTTATTTAGAAGAAAACTGATCAAGTTTCATCATCTTCAATCGAACCAAATCAGAGATCGATTCTCATCGTCTTCAACCGAACCAAATCAGAGACCGATCGGCTTTGGTCTTTCAATTCGGTCGGTATTGATCTTTCTTTTCAATTGGTTTATGGTCTATGAGAAATTATCAATTTGTTTCCATAAGGAGGTACGGAGCTTCAAATTGACAGCCCATCCGGAGATCCATTTAAGTTTAATCGATTTTTGTCTATCGAAGAAAATGGTGAGTTGTTTCAAATCGAGAAAAAATGGATCTTTTTTTTTCTAAAACCAGTTGATGCTTCAACTATAGATTTTTGTTTTGGTTTGTAACATTTTTTTTTAAAAAAAGGAGAGACGCCGATTTCTATGTGCTTGGAGTTAGAGAGGAAGAGAGAATGAAAATTGAACATAAAGTTGTTCCGGATTGATCCCTTTTCATACCATTGAGGAGTTCATACGTTGATCCAGCCACTGTGTTCATTTGTATCTGATTCGTTCGACCAAATCCAAAGAACGTTTGATTTAAATCGGTGATCGATGTTTCGATTTGAGCTTTCTACAAATTTTTCTTCCCTAAACTGGACTTGCTGGTTTTTTTTTATACATTTTTTGATGTTTTTTTCTAAACTTCATTGGTTGAACAGTTCTAAACTTCAAAGGTCCTATTTGCGAAATTTGAACCATCCGAAGAAGATGCAACTCTAAATTACAGGATTCAAATGTTGGGATGCCTCTGTAGTCCCCCATTAATTTTTTTATCCTGTTTTTTTAACTCAAAATCGAGTTCGATAAAATTATCAAGAACATGTTTCGCTGAGTTCTTGATATGCACTCCGAGTCCCATTGAACACGTGGAATTTCTATTCCATCATTGGCGCTGGTTAGAACGCATGTTCGACCAAAAATCAAAAAAAAAAAAAAAGGAAAGATTTTGCAACCAAAGTTTAGAATTGGATTTTTGACACAATTTGTTGACTTTAATTAAAGAAGTTCCACGTGAAAGTCGATTTGGGGTGTTTTAGCATTTTTTTCCCCTTTCCTGGATTATTGGTGTAACAAAAGATAGGTTTTTAGGCTAGGATTTTTGGCCATTTTAAATTGGTATTTTTTATATTCCTTTGTTTTAAATCTATTTTGGCAAAATAAAAAACAAGGAAAAATAAATAAACTCTTTAGTAAAATCAATTTGTCGATTCTTTTAAAAACTACTCTATGCTCCAACAATTACCACTCTATTCTTAATTCAATATTCTTTTAAATCTCAATTTATTTAAGGTCACCCAAGTAACCTTTGATTGAAACATATAAAAAAAATATTTTGGATTGAATGATTGCTTCTAACATTACCATGATCTGGATATATATTTGATGTGCTCATTTTTCATGAAATATTTTGGAATGGTGTTTGTTTTGATTAATATTGATGTGGTATCGATGTATGATGACATGATCAGGGCCATGGGCCCATTTGTTTGGAAAAAGGCCTCGGGCACACCCCACCCTGTTTTGCACACACCACGAGCACGTTTACTGCTTTGCACGCTTGTATGTCCTATATAGCCAACGTGGCACTAGTGCGTGGCCCGGTCTCTTCGGACCTTAGGGTATATTAAACTGGAGCATCAGTACTGTCTGATCAGGTGACTCTAAAAGGTATATCGATGCACCTAGGGTGGAGCGACCTAAACCTTTGACCTATTGTAAGTCACACAGTCACATGTCCTGATTGCCAACTGTAGTACTAGTACGTGGTCGGTCCCCTCGTGGGATGCCAAACCATTTATGAAAGCTACAACTCTTGACTCGTACCCATAGGCATATCAAAGATGATCCAAGTACACCAATTGCACTTCTTGATCAAAACCAGTGCGTAAGCGAGATCCTGCTCCAATGTACTACGGTACTAGGAGGATAGACTATGTCTATTCTAGAAAAGAGGTGGTTTAAGAGTGCCTTTTCTCAAGTATCGCGCGCCACCTCTGATCTGGGGATTAAATTGGTTGTTTTTAGCTTCAGAGAAGTGAGTTGAAGTTTTAGATTATCACCTATATGATATATCAAATCAAGTCACCACGTACCGTCTGATTGAGTACGTTCGAGAGGTATATAGGTGTACTTGGGCAAGGGTGACCAGATAAAAATGCATTGCATATAGTAAGCTTAGAGTCTAAAAACCTCCCCCATAGGTCACAACTCGAACTTATCGTGGGTGTTCCTGAGTTGTTTATTGAATGATGAATGTCTATGAATGATGAGATCAGAATGAATGTGAATGATGAGATCAAAATGTATGGTTGTCTTCAAGTTTTTGTTTTACCTGATTAAAATGGATGCACCGACCCAGTAAAGAATCCATTCTTTTGCAATAATGACCTAATCCATCTCGGTACAACAATAATGATGGGCCGGTCCATTTAAATCAAAATGGAAATCAAATTTTCAAAGAATAAAAATGATTTACGAAGGGAAAGTATTTTTCAAAAAAAGTGTTTTCCAAAAGAAGTGTTCTCTTGCAAAGAAATATTTTCTAAAAAAAGTATTTTCCAGAAAATATTTTCCATAAGAACAAGATTTTTCAAAAGAAAAAGTAATTTTACATGGACCTTGGAAGTGTACTAAAATACCCTTTTGTGTCAAACCAGGATGCGAACCACATGTGATAACCCAATCGATCAGTTAGTCAAAACAACCGTCATATTGAAGAGAGAAAATCAATTTTGGGAGATTCATAATGAGGAGTGCTTTTTTACTTCCACGAGTTTGAAATAGACTGGAACATGTTACGTGCTATGGCTAAGCGCTGGAATCCCTACCTTCACATATTCCATATTGGACATATGCACCTGTGCCCCACTCACGAGGATTATTGTGGCATCATGGGGATATCTACTTCAAGACCCTTAGTCAGGCCCTCATTGAAGACAGGATATTCTGGTGCCCTCGCCATAGAACTGAACATTTCCAAGGAAGAAGCCAAGGCCCTAGTCCATAACGGAAGATTGGATTAGTACCTTTACTGAGCCTATATCGCTCCCGTAGTCATCTTGTCAATGTAAAACCCGAAGCCTGGCGAGCTACTAGAGACTATCGTTTGTGCCTAGGAATCCTAACCCAATACATGCTAACTTCCAAGAGTGATGGTCAGACAGTTCCTGAGTCCTTCATAGATATAGCATTCCAACTCTCAAGGAAAGCCAACCAGTACCTCTCATTCTAGCTGAAACTTTGTCAAGTCTAAATGCCATAAAGAATGGTGAGAGGGAAACCTTCAAAGAAAGCCCGTACCTACTTTATATGTGGCTTTGTAACCATCTTAGAATTGTAGACGTTCCTTCAACCCTAGAGTATGGGCCAGAACATTTTTTCAAAAGAAACTTGTTAGTGCGTCACAACTCAGTCAAGGCTTGAAGCAAATAGTTAGACTTTCACCTTGTCCGTCATATCAGTTTAAGATACCCTTGGTGGATGACTGCCCCTGTTCTAGGAACCAAAGGATCTCATTATGTTCATCTAATTGGACTAGAGGAAACATCTTTTTACTATCCTAATTTGATCCCAGAACAGTAAGAAATACCTACAGAGGTCTATTTTCCTCAACCCAAAACTTTCTCTCCTCCAGAGCCATTGACTGAAAAGTTAGTGCATCTCATTGAGAAGACTTGGAACAAACGTACCTTAGGGTATCTAGACTGACCAACATAATTCAAGGAGCTAGTTGTTATAGTCAAAAAGATCAAGCTTGATAGCAATTCTGATGACCACCAAGACAAAGCTAAGCGTCCATGTAAAGAATAGTCAGATTTGTTAAAAGATGTTAAAAAGAATATTTCTTTGTCAATAATTTTCAATAAAACTATTTTCTTTTGAATAAACATTTATTTCTCTTTTGAATGATCATTGCGTGAATGGATTATTTAATGGATTGGTACACAAACTTCAATAAAATGACTCATTAAAATGTTATCAAGGGGGTAACACTGAAATTGATTAAATCTATCTTTGATGAGGTCATATAGGATTATCATTGTGCCCAAACTCAAGCGTCCACCTCCTAATTTGAGTCATAAGTCCAGTCGGTTAGAACGAGCGACAGCACCAGGTCAACAAGCAGAGATGGCTTCAGAATCCGAGCTCACAGAGATTTGTAAGATCTTGGCAGCCTTTGATAATGATATCAATAGTATAAGAAGCAAAGTAGAAGTATTAGAACAGATCTCGGAATCAACAAGCAATCCCCTAAATGACCAAAAAGGATATAAGGTAGAAGAGAAACATTCACATGAAGTCTTCGAACTCGACAGATACAAAGAGTATGTTGATGAGAATCCAATGTTAGCCAATAAAATCTCCCAACTTGAGTCAGCAATGAAGAGTATAAAGCGTATCGATGAAATTGCAGCAGGCATTGAAACCCTGAATCGTATCCCTAGAATTCATCTACTATAGAAGTTTGTAATGCCTGAAATGGATAAGTTTAGTGGTATAGGATGTGCAAAAACACATCTTAAGGTATATGTTGCTAACATGCGCACTATGGGGCTCAACGACGAACAAATGACGTTATTATTTCAGAGAATCCTATTAGGATCAACACTACGTTGGCTGATGTCTCAAGATCCAGTTACTGTGGGTACCTGGGAGAGCGTGTCAAAGGCCTTCTGGCATCAGTATAAGTATAGTACTGAAATTAAAACCTCAATAAGGGATTTGGAGTCAACTAAGCAGAAAAATAGGAAAACTTTTACTGATTTCATTGGTCGATGGAGGGCCAAGGCTGCCCAAATGTGGGATAGACCCTCGGAGAAGGAACAAGTAACGATTATCCTGAAAAACCTTACACAAGGATATGCTCAGCACTTGGTTGCTCAATATCTTCCTACCTTTGAATCCCTATTACAAGTCGGAAGCCAACTCGAGGATGCATTTGCCTCTAAGATTCTTTCTAACCCCTCGAACAACAAATCTAAGAAACGCTATGTTCCCAAACCTAGTACCAACCATGTTTACATAGCAAACACATCAACTACCCCAGCTCAACTCCCAGCCCGGACTAATAAGCAAGTTCACACAAGTCAACCTCGAACTCCGCGTCACTTTACCAATCTAGGGATGAGTCTCATTGTAGCTATTCACAAATTGATAAAAAAAAGAGCTTCTTATCCAACCCCAACCTTTACCAAATCCCTTGCCAGCTGGACACAACTCTAACTTGTTCTACGAGTTCCATCAAAACTCTGGCCATCACATGGATCGATGTATCACCTTGCGCCATGCCATTCAAAATCTTATTGACAACAAAAAGGTCATAATCCCTAGCCCACCAAATGTCACCACTAATCCACTACCTGCCTATCAACCTCCACCAACCCTGAACATGGTTTTTCACACCCTATTACTATTCGATCTCGTCTCTCTTATCCATCCAATCCAAGTCAAACCGCCTAGTTACCTCCTTATCGGGATAGCTTTCACTAATAAGTTTTTCACTACGACCTATGAACCATTTGATCTAACCTCAGATGATACGTATTGTTTATCCCCGCTTCGCTACAGTAGTTCCGCATTCACTAGTTACTTATTGGCTCAAATGAACTCAAAAAATCCTGTATCTTTGATAGATGAAAATTCATACTTGTTAACTGAAGAAGATGAGCATTTTTCCCTCTCTTATGATGAAGTTAGACATATGACTCGAGAGGGAAGAGTTTTTAAGCCACAAGAACTCTGTGTTGATAATCCTACAGTCTTTGCAAGAAAAGAAAGAATATCCCATTAAAGAAAATATCGAAGAAGATAACTTTATGATCAAGCAATTGAAAAAATCAGGGGCCAATATCTCAGTTTGGGGTTTACTTATGGCTTTCACTGCTCATAGGGGGGTCGTTCTCAAAGCACTAAACACAGCCCAACTCTCCCTTGATACTTCTTCAGATCAGCTGGCCAGTATAGTAGGGGCAACTTACATAGAGAATATCCTATCCTTCTCGGACTCAGATCTCTCAAAAGAGAAAGCAAGCCACACTAAGCAGTTGCACATCACAGTTGACTGTAACGGGATGAGGGTACCTCTGGTATTGATTGATAATAGGAGTGCACTGAATGTTTGCCCTTTAAAGATTGCTACCTATCTCGGGTTTAAGGCTGAAGATCTCAAGCCCACTAATCAAGGTGTTAGAGCCTATGACAACACCAAAAGGGATATACTGGGAATTTTGCACCTTCGATTATCCACAGGTATAGTTGAATTTCCTATAGAATTTAAAGTTATTAATATCCAGTCCTCTTTCAATTTGCTGTTAGGGAGACCATGGTTACACCAGATCAAAGTCATACCTTCCACGCTACACCAAAAAATTAAATTTATCAAAGATGGACTAGTAATTACCCTTCATGGAGATGCTGCGATTGTGAGGATTGTAAACAGTACTGAAGCCAAGAATGAACCGTTACTTGAGATTCAGCTAGAACAACAAGGGATAGAGCTTAGCGGATTTGAATTTGAGAAGATCTACTCAGTTCAATGGGATCACTCGGTGAAAGAATATTTCCCTATTGAGAATACCTTAAACTGTTACATGGCCAATATGTTTAAAAAATGAGATTTTTCTCTGGTATGATCCTAGGTCGGAAGCAACAAGGTATTAAAGAGGCACCAGTGATTAAAGAAGTCATCGGCACATTCGGACTAGGATATAAACCTACTAAAGAAGATTGGGCCCAATACAAGAAGACAAAGTAGGACAAGGCAATTGCAAAAGGTAAAGGCGCATCACGGATCTCATTAAAATGAAGTCCTATCATAAGACCCTTAATGGCTATTTTGTGAAAGAAAGGAGAAGATTTTCGTTATTGTGGGTTCCCACAGCCATTTATTATTCACATCACAGGTAATCGTCTGCCGGGGTTTGAAATCTTCTTTGGCATGGAATGGCCTGAAAAGGAAGCAAGCACAGAAGCTGAAGAGAAGGAAGTTGAAAACTGGCAGCTTAATCTGGACTCCTTCAACATTGACCAGTTATTCATTAAAGATCACAGTGTCCTAGTGTTGTCAATTGAGAAGGAGATCCCAAATCCTCAGTCTGTAATCAAACCCGTTGTTGGGTGTCTCTATAACTATCATGTAATTAGTCATGTGTTACACGTCAAGACTGGGTCTGTCAGTCAAATTAGTTATGTTCAATCTGACATGCTAGATGAGTCATTTATTTCTGTTGAGTCAAGTAAGTTAGTTGTTTCTAGTGAGTCTGTTATTTCTAGTAAGTCCGTTATTCTTACTGAGTCAAGTGAGTATGTTAAGTCTGCAATGAGTCTTGTTACCTCATCTCTTTTTAATGAAATGAAAGAAATTTTTGATTACCCTAAGTGGAATGATAATTTAACTAATAATCTAGCTTCGGAGGGAGAGTCTTCTGACGAAGAAACTCCCCCTGAAATAATCAAATTACTTGAACTAGCAAATGAACGTCGAGCTCAACCTCTAATAAAGAAAGTGGAGGTTATCAACTTTGGAACAAAAGAAAGTCCTCAAGAGATTCGGATTGAGATCACCTTATCTCCTGATGAAAGTAAGGGAATAGTAGACTTGCTCAGAAAATTCAAAGACGTGCTCACGTGGTCTTACAATGATATGCCTGGAGTAAGTACAGATATTGTTCTACATCGGATTCCATTATATCCTGATGCTCGACGTATGAAGCTGGAATGGACTCTGAAGATTAAAGAAGAAGTTACGAAGCAGATTAACGTTGGATTTTTGGAAGTAGTAAAATACCTTGAGTGGATTGCTAATATCATCCTAGTGCCTAAAAAGGATGAAAAAGTTAGAATGTGTGTAGACTTCAGAGACCTAAACAAAAAAAGCCCAAAAGATAATTTTCCTTTACCACATATAGATGTTCTAGTAGATAGTACGGCAGGGCATGCTTTGCTGTCCTTTATGGATGGTTTTTCGGGTTACAATCAGATAAAAATAGATCCTCAGGATATGCAAAAAACGTCGTTCATCACACAATGGGAACCTTTTGTTATAAGATTATGCCTTTTGATTTGAAGAACGTTGGAGCCACCTATCAAAGAGCAGTTACGACTTTACTGCATGACATGATACACAAGGAAGTCGAAGTCTATGTAGATGATATGATAGTCAAATCTAAGGAACGACTAGGGAATGTTGTTATAGTAGAAAAGTTTCTAACAAGGATTCAAAAATACCAATTCCGTCTCAACCTGTAGAAATGTGTGTTTAGAGTAACTTCTGGAAAATTATTGAAATTTGTCGTCAGTCAAAGAGGGATCGAAGTGGACCCTATGAAGATTAAAGCTATCCAAGAGATGCCACCACCTGACACTGAAAAACAGATCCGAGATTTTTTAGGCAGAATCTAGTATGTTAGTAGATTCATCGTTCAACTCACCAACGTCTACGAACGTATCTTTAAGCTTTTGAAGAGAACGAACGAACAGTTTGGAATGAACAATGTCAAAAGGTTTTCGATCAAGTTAAGGAATATCTCTTGAACCCGCCTATTTTGGTTCCACTTACACCAGGTGAACCACTTCTTCTTTATCTATCATTCATAGAAGAAGCTATGGGATGTATGCTTGCACAATATGACAAAGATACTCACAAAGAAAGGGTTATCTACTGCATCAGTAAAAAGATGTTAGAGTATAAACGAAAGTATTCGGCCCTTAAAAAAACTTGCTTAGCACTGGTATGGGCTACTCAGAGACTTCGTCACTATATGCTATCTCATTCAATTATCTTATTATCTCAGATAGATCCCCTCAAGTATCTCTTCGAGAAATCGGCACTGACAAGGAGAACCGCGCGTTGGTTATTGTTGCTATCAGAATTTGACATCACGCATGTTACACAAAAATCTATCAAGGGGAGAGCTGTGACAAAATACTTGGTAGATCACCCAGTAGTAGAAAGAATAAGGCATGTTGATTAGTTCCCAGATGAGAATATCTTACATGTTGAAGAAGAATCGTAGAACCAAACATGACAGTTGTACTTTGATGGAGCCGCTAATCAAAATGGGTATGGAATAGGGACAGTCATGTTTTCTCCGGAAGGATGTCACATTCCAATCGCCATTAAGTTAATTTTTTCTAACACCAATAATACAACAAAATATGAAGCATGTATCGCTGGGCTTGAAGCTGCTTTGAACCTAAGCATTACAGAAATTGAGGTTTTTGAGAATTCAGCCTTGGTTATACATCAGTCATTGGAAGAATAGAAAACTAAGGATGAAAAGTTGAAGCCTTATCATGAGTATCTGTTAAACTTAGTGAGTAAGTTTAAAGGTATCATGTTCCAACACTTGTCAAGGAATATAATAGATTTGCTGACTCTTTAGCCACTCTATCTTCAATGATCCGTTTGCCCCCTGGTATGGAGTTGAGGACGATCACTGTCGAAGTTAAAGACAAACCTGCATATTGCTATCAGATCAACATTGCTACTCGACTACCTGATGGAAAGCCGTGATACACTGACATTAAAAGAGTATTGGAAAAACAAGAATTCCCATAAGAAATATCAAGGAAAGAATGACAAACCCTACTAAGATTAGCATCTCAATTCATCTTGTGCGCAAGAAGTTTATACAAAAGGTCTTATGATGGGATTCATTTGTCGTGTGTTGATGAAGATCAGGCTGAACAGATAATAGTTGAACTACATTCAAGGGAATGTGGCCCCCACATGAGTGGGAAAATGTTAGCTAAGAAAATTATGAGACAATGATACTACTAGCCCACGATGGAAACAAATTATCATCACATGGTCAAGACTTGCCACAAATGCCAAATACACGCAAACCTCATACATGTGCCACCTTCTCAATTAGTTAGTCTGACTTCACCTTGACCGTTCTCAGTTTGGAGAATTGACATTATTGGTAAAATATCACCTAAGGCATCAAATGGGCATGAATACATTCTAGTTGCTATCGATTATTTTACTAAGTGGGTCAAAGTTGCCTCTTATGTTGTCCTCACTGCGTCTCGAGTTACAAAGTTCATCCAAACAAACATCATCAGGTGATATGGCGTACCTTCAGAACTGATTTCTGATAATGGATCACACTTTAAAGTCGAAGTTATTATACTGTGTTTGAAGTTCAAAATCTCGCACTAAAAATCATCGCCTTACCGTCCTCAAACTAATGGAGCAGTTGAAGCGGTCAATAAGAGTCGCCCGTGGGTTTGACAAAAAAATCAAGGCCCATCACTTACAAGTCGGAGATTTGATACTCAAAGAAAATCGAGCACCTATCTTTGACCCTAGAAGAAAGTTCAAACCAAATTGGGGAGGTTTGTTCATCATCAAGGAAATATTACCAGGAAAATCTGTCAAACTTCAAGATCATGATGGAATCGAATTACCAGAACCAACCAACCTTGACCAAATCAAACGGTACTACATTTAAGGAGGTCATCTTTGACCGAATCAATTCTTTTATTACCTAGTTCAATATATCCTTCTCAACCTCTTTACAGCCTTTTCAAAAAGAGAAAAATTATGCCTTTTTATTTCTCAACCTAATTACCCAACCTAAGGGAGGGAAGAATTCGAACTACATTTTGGTCTGATCCCAAAATTTTGGGGTATATAGGCAACCTGAGAAGTTACTTTAGACCCGACCACATCAAAATAAAAAATCTAGAAAATAATTCAAAAGAAAAAAAGAAAATATCTTCAAAATGGAAAAGAAAATTCAAGGCAAAATAAAAGAAATGCCACACAAGGGGCATTTGGGTTTTTAAGCCTCAAAATCCCTTTCTTTTATATCCAGTCCTAAGCTTACCTATAAAAGTCCTCCTAAGTACCGTACGAAAAGTCAAGGAAGATAGCAAAGTAGGATCAACAGTAATTCTATGAGGAAGAAAAAAAAAAGACTTGCTAGGTTGAAAATGCCAAAATGGTGACTTAGGCAAAAATTGAGGCAAGCTCACAAGGTTGAAAATCTGAAGGGACAACTTTGGCAACAATCAGAGCAAAGAAAAAAAGAAAGCTTGCTAGATTGAAAACCTGAAAAGGTGATCTAGGCAAAAGTTAAAATAAGCTCGCTAGATTGAAAACCTGAAAAGACGATCTAGGCAAAAGTTAGAGCAACAAAGTAAAACAGAAGAAAAGCTAAGAGCGGTCTGAGCTGAAACATCAGAAGTCCGAATAATCAAGTTCAATACTTAGTTTAAACCAGGCACAGACTCAGAAGTCACAAGTATTTTGTTTACGATCGATCTGAAAATTTTTACTTCCTCAAGTGAACTAAGGGAGAGAAGGGTGAATTCTATGATGAGTCTCAAATGGAAATATTTTGTTTTCTTAAGCCTGACTCAAAATCTTCTATAAAATTAATCAAAACTAAAAGTTGGATCTTTATTGCGTTTGTGGTAATGAACTATTTCAAACCTTCATACAAGGGGCATTTTCTTTTTCCTCTAAATATGTAGTTTCCCCCTTATACTAGGGGCATTTTTTTTTATTTTTTACCAGATGTATTCAATTATCTCCAATGCCATGTTTATTATCAAACCAGGAGCATTTTGTTTTTTAGCAATGTTAATCCTAAAAGATAATGGGAACCCCAAACTTAAGGTTACCCTCTTGATAACAATTTTTCGAAAAACCCTTGAGGTTCAAAAGAAATAAAAACTCAGGTTTTAAATTTATAAAACTTTTGGATAAAATCTTGAGGTTCAAACAAAAACATTTCGAATCTCACATTTGTTTGTGCCTAGAGATCAACTCATAACCCTTTCACTTAGAATAGGAGATAGGACTTTCATTCTTTCTCAGATCTATTCATTCCCAGATTCAATTACTATTTTCCAGATTCATTTTCAATCGTTCTTTCCCAGATTTATTCCTTCATTCTCAGTTTTACTCAGTTAGATACCACCAAGGGTTTCTCAGAATTATGTTCAGTTACCATCGAAGATTTCTCAGAATTATGCTTAGTAACCGCCGGCGATTTTCTCGGAATTATGCTCAGTTACAGCTAAGGGTTTTCTCATAATTATGCTCAGTTACCGCCAAGGATTTCTCGGAATTATGCTCAGTAACCGTCGAGGGTTTTCTCGGAATTATGCTCAATAACCGCCAAGGGTTTTCTCAGAATTATGTACAGTTACCACCGAGTATTTCTCCGAATTATGCTCAGATACCGTCGTGGGTTTCTCAGAATTATGCTCAGATACCGTCGAGGATTTCTTGAAAATTATGCTCAGTTACCGCCGAGGATTTTCTCATAATTATACTCAGTTACCATCAAGGATTTTCTCGGAATTATGCTCAGATACCGCCGAGGGTTTCTAAGAATTATTCTCAGTTACCGCCGAGGGTTTTCTTGGAATTATGCTCAATTACTACCAAGGGTTTTCTCGGAATTATGCTCAGATACCATCGAGGGTTTCTCGAAATTATGCTCAGATACCGTCGAGGGTTTCTCGAAATTATGCTTAGTTACCGCTAAGGGTTTTCTTGAAATTATGCTCAGTTACCATCAAGGATTTTCTCGGAATTATACCCAGATACCGCCGAGGGTTTCTCGGAATTATGCTCAATTATTCCCGAGGGTTTTCTCGGAATTATGCTTAGTTACCACCAAGGATTTTCTCGGAATTATGCTCAGATACCGCTGAGAGTTTCTCGAAATTATGCTCAGTTATGCTCAGATTATACTCAGTTTATGCCCAGTTTATGCTCAAATTATGCTCAGTTTATACTCACTTTATGCTCGGATTCTACTCAATTCTCACTTAAACTATTTGAAATTTATCTTAGATTTTAAGTGCACACACGTGCACATTGCACACTTCAGTCAAGGAGAATTTTCTAAAATTCAAGGATCTGACACCGTCAATGAGAGCTCTCACTCGAGAACCTAAAAAAAATTTCGATGAGAGTTTTACCCAAGGATCAGAACGTCCCGACGAATTGCTAAATCAGACTGTAAAATGAATTGTCACTAGCTTTGACATTCAGATATAACACTATCTATCAAAATAGATTTGTTATCTAGTTTGCTTCAACACTCTACCAAAGAAGGGCATCTTTAGACACCCCATTTTTGCATTCGCCTGATTTTGCATTCGCCTGATTAATCAACTCGCAAACCTGATTGCAACGGTTCCAAATGATGGATGTTTATTCCAATGCTTTATTTTATTATCAGATATGTTTCAGAAATCCGGACAAGGTATCAAGAATTGACAAAGCTATAGAAATCACATTACGCTAGGAAAATATAACTCCAAAAACATAGAAATCATCATTTTTCAGACAAAAAGAAGTTTTACGATAAAAGTCACTAAAAATGATCAAATTACCAAAATACCCCTAACCTTAAACATCCCTAGAGCCTACGTTATGTTTAGGAAAACCCTTTCAAAACAACAAATCTAAATCAAATAAATCATTTCGCTAATTTTCAAAAAATTCGATAAAATTACAAAAATACCCCTCATAAAGTTCACGACCACTTCGTACAAAAATTTTTATAAATGATAAAAATCAATATTCCTATTGAATTCTTTATGAAAAATCAATTCCAAAACATCCTGGAACATTGAAAACCGACTTAAAAAGTAAAAAGTCCTGTTTGAGGGCAAAACGATAATTTTACAATTGTAATAATTAAAATTTTTAAAATTAATAATTAAAATATTAATTAATGTAAAGTAAAATCTTAATTAAAATCTTAAAGTCAATCAAGTAAGACTAAAGTCAAAATCTTAAAGTCAATCAAGTAAGACTAAAATCAAAATAAAAATCAATCAAGTAAGACTAAAGTCAAAATCTTAAAGTCAATCAAGAAAGACTAAGTCAAATCTTAAAGTCAATCAAGTAAGATTAAAGTCAATCTTAAAGTCAATTAAGTAAGACTAAAGTCAAAATCCTCGAGTCAATCAAGTAAGATTAAAGTCAAATCTTAAAGTCAGTCAAGTGAGATTAAAAGTTAAAACCCTAATAGAATTCTAATTAAATAATAACTCTATTTAAAACAATCATAATTAAATAATAACTCTAGTTAAAACAATTCTAATTAAAATATGACTTTACCTAAAATAATTATAATTAAACAATAACTCTCTCTAAAAGAATTATAATTAAACATTAACTCTATCAAAACAAGTACTTAAAAAAATCTATAAATAGGGGTCCCTACAACCTATTTTCTTATGAAAAAATAAACCCTAAGAGAAGTAAGTCAAAAAGCTTCCCGAGCCTCTCCTAAACCTTGATTTTGAAGTCCCAACTCATTACTTAACATCCATACCCCAAATTTAGTTCAAAAAACACCTAGAAATCCTTCCAAAACACCCTAGAAATCCATAAAAAATTAGAAAAATTCAGAAGAAGATACTTTATTTTGGATATCTGAAACGAATCCGGATATAGAACAAAGCGAGGAGTACTGTATGAAGAACTATTCTACCAGATCTGAAGGAACAAGACTGTTGTCTTCGTAAAGGTAAAGATTTAATTTTTTTTATTGATTAAGTCATTTTAGCAATATAGTTCTATTTGAGAATACGTAGAGACCGGCATTGGCCGTGTAGACACCCCAATTTGAAAGGGCCACTACTCGAAAAGGCCCAAAAATAAAGATTTTCCAAATAAATTGGCCAACGGGCCTTAAGGGCCCAAGTCATTGAAAAGTGACATTTTGACCAAACCGAAGCCCCTAAAACCTCTCAATGGTTTAGGAGGTCACCAAAAGGACTCGGCCTACCTTACGCTTTCCCAATATTCATCGCTCTGCTTCTAAAATCAAAAACGTCAAATTTTCGATAAAGTTCACCAACGGGCCTAAAAAGCCTGATTTGCCAACACTTGGCATCTCGATCAAACCAGTGATTTCAAAAATCTCAAAAAAATAAATAAAATTAAAAAAAGACGAGATTTGGGATGCCTACCACCTCCTATACCTTCCACCGCTCCATCTCCGAATCCAAAAAAAATCTAAACCCACCTAAAGCTCATAAACCCTCAATTCTTCAAAATCCACTTTTCTCACCTCCCCCCTAACCTAAACTCAATCTCACATCACCTAAAAATCTAATACGAACCTACACCCTCAAAATCCATTCCAAAATAATCCCCAACCAATTCCTAAAATCCAAAATCATTTCATAACCCAAGCCCAAAATACTCCAAAAACCCTAAGCCCAAATCCATATCCAATTCATATCCAACCCACAACCCTAATCCATCAACCACTACTCACATCAACCAATCACCATCTTGATAATCAAAGATGACACATGTCATCACCCCATCTCACCTCCCTCACCCAACTACCTACCCCATTAATTTGCTTTAAATCCCATCTACCCACACATCAACCCATCATCTTTTCTCTCAAATCAAACACATCTACCCACACCCCTAACCTATACCTCCCCTAATCTACCCTCATCATTCCCTACAAAACCCACATCTACAACCTAAACCTATACCATCCTCTCAATAAAAACACTCAACCTCTCCCATCAACCTATCCCAACCATTCATTTCCACCCACTTTAACACATGGCATCATCTCCCTCACCCTCCCAAAATATCATCAACCACCTCTTTAAATCCTCTATTCTCTTAAATCAAATACCATTTAAATCACAACCACCATCTTAAACTCACCTCACCAAACACTCCACCCAAATAGGTTGGGTAGGATCCAAACCATTTGGGTCAAAACTCACCATTTAACCCCTCTTCCCTAAATACCCTCCCATCTCCTCTAAATTACACCCACTTCTCTCTCAAACTCATAACCATTCTACCTTTTTCTTCTTCACTTCACCCCATTATATCCCTAAAATAACTCCTTAACATCTATAATAACCTTCCTCCTCTTCCCAAAAATGGTCCCAACTTCTCACTACAAAATTCTCCCCCCAACTAAAATTCTCCCCCCAACTCACTAAACCATTATTCCTAATTCTCACCACAAAAATACTCCCAATTCTCTCCTCCAAGTCTCACAAAAAAAATCACATACTACACTCATCTCTCTCATCATCTCTTCTATATTCCTTCAACCAAAAAAGAAGTTGTATTTTCTTAAAATACTAAGGACTCAAGAAGACTCAAAGAAGAAGAAGAAAAGAAGAAAGAAGATACAAGGTGGGTTCAAGGCAACCCCCCCTCTCTCTCTCTCTCTACCCTCTCCTCCTCCCTCTTCTATTATCCCCTCCCCTCTTCTCAAGGTAAAGGTTTATAAGGATCATCCCCTTCAATGGGATGATCCTATAATCAAGCCAAAAATAAATCCCTACTTAGGGTACAAATGCATAACACGTGGCACATCGTTTTTCGTATTTTTTAAATCAAAATGATCGAGTTGAGTTGAGGTTACCACTATTTAGTGGGGAGAAAAGGGTGCCTAACACCTTCCCTTTTCTCCAACCGAGCCGCTTACCCGAATCTCAATGATTGGTTTATCTTTATTTATCGAGAGTCACCACGAGTCTAAAATGGTAATTTTTCAAAATGTACATCGGGTGACCATTCACACCCACTTACAACATGAATGGTGACAACTCCAAACCATTATAGATGTGGTCTTCGTAATGACGAAATCACGTGTCTACAGCTTGGCGACTCCACTGGTGACCATTCTACCCTCGTGTCAACTCGGTTATTTTAAAAAAAAAAAAGAAAGGTTTCAAAATTTTTTTATTTGCAAGCTAACAATACTTGTTGTGGTTGTTGTATTTATTTTTTAGGTAAGTTTCTTTTATTTATTTACTCACTTGAGAAAAAACAAAAAAAAAATCTGATTTTTACTTTATTTATCCGATTATGTCCTTTTAAGCATGTATATCATCAAACAAATGAAAAAAAAAAAAAATTTTGGCCCAAGCCAAAAACCAGAGGAAATGTGCCTCAAAATGGGTATAAAAAAATAAAAAAAAATAAAAAAAATAAAAAAAATAAAAAAAAAGTCGTTTTTCTTCTTTTTTGGCCGAATGGACAGTTGAACTTAAACTAATCATAACTTTCTCGTCCGATCTCCGATTAGCTATTAGTGCATATCGATTTGAGGTAGAACAAAATTTTCTACCAAATGTGATAAAGTCAACAACATTTTGACAAGTTAAAATCGATTTCTGAGCTCATCTACTATCGTTTACCCTATCATTTCCATTTGACGTCTAGTCGCGATACAAAATGAGTAGGAAAAAAGAGCATAAAATGGAAAGAAATTTGGCCTAAGCCAAAAACCAGAGGCAATGTGCCTCAAAATGAGCACACAAAAAAATTAAAAAAAATTAATTAAATAAATAAAAAATTCTCAACTTGTTCATTACATCAGTCTTGAAAACTTTCCTCTTGGAATTTATTTTTATTTTAAGTTTTAAAACTTCAAAAGATCAAATGGATCATGTTTTTTAAACTCAGGGCGTACCACTCGTCACTTTTTGATTGATCAAAATGAAAATCCAAAGTGATCATCGATTGGACTATAAAAAATAAAAATAAAAAGAGAAGTCCTTTTATGATTAGTTCATTCGTAAAATTGAAAAAAAAAATGATGAAAAAAAAATCGATTGGTTGATGCTTAACTATGAATGTGCAACCCTTATGGACTAATTATCTAAAAAACTATGATCTGGCCAACGGGCCCACTCATCTGGAAAATACCCCGGGCACACCCTATCCTATATGCACACACCACTAGCACGTTTACTTTACTGTATTGCACGCTTGCATGTCCCTAATAGCCAACGTGGCACTAGTGCGTGGCCCGGTCTCCTCGGAGATGTGACGTCATTCATGAAAACCACAACTCCAATCACGTACCGTAAGGTATATAAAACTGGGGCATCAATACCGTTTGATCAGGTGATTCTGAAAGGTATATTGATATACCCATGTTAGAGCGACCTGAGCCTTTGTCCTATTGTAAGCCGCACGGTCACATGTCCCGATTGCCAACATAGTACTAGTACGTGGTCAGTCCCCTCGTGGGATGCGAAAACCATTTATAAAAGTTATAACTCCTGACTCGTACCTGTAGGTATATAAAAGATAATCCAAATACATCAATTGCACTTCTTGGTCAAAACCAGTGCCTAAGCAAGATCCTGCCCCGCTGTACCCTACTATACGAGGGGGATAGACTACGTCTATTCTAGACGAGAGGTACTTCAGTGGGCCCTTGCTCAGCATCGTGCGCCACCTCTCAACTGGAGATCAAACTGGCTGTTTTTGGCTTAAGAGAAGTGAATTGAAGTTTTAGATTATCCCCTATACGGTATATCAAATCAAGTCACCATGTACCGTCTGATTAAGTACGCTTGAGAGGTATATAGGTGTGCTTGGGCAATGGTGGCCAGATAAAAATGCATTGCACATAGTAAGCTTAAAGTCTAGAAACCTTTCCTGTAAGTCATGACTCGAACTTATCGTGGGTGTTCCCGGGTTGTTGAATGGAACCTGATGATTGATGTATGTGAATGATGTGAATGATGAGATCAGAGTTTATGATTGTCCTCAAGATCAAAATTTTGTTTTCAGAAATTAAAATGGGTGCACCGACCCAATAAAGAATCCATTTTTTGCAAAAATTCAATAATGACCCAATCCATCTCGATCCAATGATCATGATAGGCCGGGCCATTCAAATCAAAATGAAAATCAAATTTTCAAAAAAGGAAAGTGGTTTACAAAAGAAAAATATTTTCCAGAAAGTAGGTTTTCCAAAAGGAGTGTTCTCAAGGAAAAAAAATGTTTTCAAAAAAGAAAAGTGTTTCCAGGAAAGTGTCTTCCATAAGAACAAAGATTTTCAAAAGAAAAGTAATTTTACATAGACCTTGGAAATGTACTGAACTATTTTCTTGTGTCAACTCAGGATGCTGGCTACAGGCAATAACCCAATCGTCCAATTGGTCAAAACAACCATCACGGGGATGCACACCGAAGAGAAATTCAACTTTGCAAAATTCATGTTGAGATGCGCCTTGTACTTTCACGAGTTTGAGATAGGTTGGAATCTTTTGCGCGCTATGGCTAAGCATTGGAACCCTTATCTTCACATCTTCCATATTGGGCATATGCACTTGTGTCCTACCCACGAAGACTATTGTGGTATCATGGGGATATCTACTTCAGGTCCTCTAGTCAGGCCTTCATTGAAGTTAGGATATTCGGGTGACCTCGCCACAGGCCTAAACATTTCAAAGGAAGAAGCCAAGGCCTTAGTCCGTAACGGGAGATTGGATTTAGTACCCTTATTGAGTCCATACCACTCTCGTAGTCATCCCATCAATGTAAAACAAGAAACTTGGAGAGCCACTAGAGACTATCGGTTATGTTTAGGGATCCTAGCCCAATACATACTGACCTCCAAAAGTGAGGGTCAAACTGTTCCTGAGTCTTTCATAGATATAGCTTCCCAACTCTCTAGAAAAGCCAACTCTGTACCTCTCATTCTAGCTGAAACCTTCACAGGTTTGGATGCCATAAAAAATGGTGAGGGAAGGGATTTCAAAGGAAGCCCTCACCTACTTTATATGTGGCTTTGCGATCGTCTTAAAATTGTGGACATTCCTTCAACCCTCGAGTATAGGCCAGAGCACTTTTCCAAGAGAAACATGTTAGTGCGTCACAACTCAGTTAAGGCTTGGAGCAAATGGTTGGATTCTCGCCTTGCTCGTCACATTGGTTTGAGATGCCCTTGGTGGATGACGGACTATCCTGTTTTAGGTACTAGAGGATCCTCTTATGTCAATTTGATTGGACTGGAGGAGACATCTTTTTACCAACCTGCTTTGATCCCAGAACAGTACGGAGTACCTATAGAGTTTTCGCTACCTCAACACAAACAATTCTTTTCTCCCGAACCATTGACTGAAAAGTTAGTGCATCTCATTGAGAAGGCTTGGAACAAGCGCATCTTAGGATATCCAGATGGACCAGCAGAGTTCAAAGAGTCAGTCGTTAGAACTAAAAGAAGCAAGCCTAACTGTCCCAGCAATCCTGATGACGATCAAAACAAATCCAAGCGTCCATGTAAAAAAATCTAAGTCAGAGTTATTGAAAGTTGTTATTCAATGAAAATCCTATTTGTCAAATAAATTTTCAATAGTTCAATGAAATTTTTTTCAGTTTATTTGTGGATAATCATGGCATAAATGAATTGTTTAATGGGTTGGTGTACAAAATTCAAAATGTAATCTTCTTTTTCAAAATGTTTTACCGACTCCGTGTCAATGCCAGCCCCGTGCTGATGAAACTTCTTTTTCAAAATATTTTACCGACTCCGTGTCGATGCCAGCTCCGTGCTGATGTAATCACTTTTAATTTTATCGACTCCGTGTCGATGCTAGCTCCGGCTGATGTAGTTCTTTTTCAAAATCCTCTTTTATCGACTCTATGTCGATGACGACTCCGACTGATGTAATTCTTTTTCAAAATCCTTTTTTACCGACTCCGTGTCGATGCTAGCTTCGACTGATGTAATTCTTTTTCAAAATTCTTTTTTTACCAACTCCGTATCGATGCCAGCTCCGTGCTGATGTAATCATTTTTAAATTTTATCGACTCTGTGTTAATGCCAGCTCCGTGCTGATGAAATCATTTTTAAAATTTTATCGACTCCGTGTCGATGCCAGCTCCGTGCTGATGAAATCGTTTTAATTTTTACCGACTCCGTGTCGATGCCAGCTCCATGCTGATGTAATCACTTTTAAAATTTTATCGACTCCGTGTCGATGCCAACTCCGTGCTGATGAAATCATTTTTTAATTTTACCGACTCCGTGTCGATGCCAGCTCCGTGTTGATGTAATCACTTTTAATTTTATTGGCTCCGTGTCGATGCCAGCTCCGTGCTGATGTAATCGTTAAATTTTACCGACTCAATGTCGATGCCAGCTCCTTGCTGATGAAATCTTTTTAATTTTACCGACTCCGTGTCGATGCTAGCTCCGTGCTGATGAAATCTTTTTAACTCTCACCGGCTCCGGTCGATGCCAGCCCCTGCTGATGTAATTCTTTTTCAAAATATTTTTCCAGTCCCGTGTTGATGCCAACTTCTCATTAATGTCGGCTCCGAACCAAAGAACTTTTTCTTTAAAACTCGTTTGCTTTAAAATAAATAACTTTACCCGACCTAATAAAATGTCAGGCATTTTTCTTTTTGTAAACAAGATAGTAATGCTTGGTCTTCTGTACCCAAAGGTGGCCAAACGAAAGAAGTACAAACACCCTGAGAAGCCTCCGTATTTCCTTCGATCTACATCAACTATGAGCAACTCAAAGGATCCACAACCTGCGACAAGTGAACTTGCCGAAGCTAATGCAATGATAGCGAAGCTAATAGAAACAACGAAAAGACAAGAACAAATGTTGATGGCTGTTTTTAGTAATACTAACTTCCTACAAGCGCAAGCCGCTCAGCACCAAGCATCTGGATCAAATCCGGAACCCTTGAACAGACACGACCAGATCAACAGACCACCCCACCTCCTACATCCCACAGAATCAACCACCTCCGGTGGTAATCCCAGATGATGAGTGTGACTTCAGGGTGCCTGAGGCCAAAAACGCCACTGATACAAATGGCCCAGCAGATAGAGTCTCTCCAAAGAAAAATGAGACGAATGAAGGTACAAATACTTTAGGAGGGACAAGATTCAGGGACCTTTGCTTTTATCCTAATGCACAGTTGCCAGCCAAGTACAAATGTCCGGAGTTTGAGAAGTACAGTGGGGTGGGGTGTCTTCTATCACATCTAAAACTATACTGCGGATCCATGTGCCAATACGACGAAGATGACAGGCTACTGGTGCAGTTGTTTCAAAGAAGCTTGACAGGGCCAGCACTCAAATGGTTTTCCGAATTGGACCATATGCTTATCAAAAGTTGGCAAGACTTGGCTGAAATGTTCTGGCATAATTATCGATTCAACTCAACATTGTAGGTCTGGATCGAAATGATATGGCCAAGATGACTAGAAAGCAAAGGGAAACAGTAAAAGAGTACGCCCAGAGATGGCGGAAGTCTGCTTCATAAGTGAGGCCTGCAATGACTGAACAAGAGATAAACACCACGTTCATCTCAACACTAGGGCATGCATTTTATACTCATCTGGTTGGACACACCACAGGCACCTTCTCAAATTTAGTTCAAGTGGCAGACCGGGTCGAGGACGGGATCCGACTGGTTTAATATTTGACTTCACATCCCTAAGTGCAGCGGCAGGGACATCGGCACAGAAGAAGTTCGTGCCTTTTGTCAAAAAGAAAGAGGAAACTCAAGTCAACAATGTACAACCCAGCCAACCTCTTTTCATTCAATCACCAGTTCAGAGGCCGCAGGCACCACAAGTCCCTTGGGCGCCAGTACCTCGAGCTGCTTGGGCTCCAGCACAGCAGAATCCCTTTCAGACAGTTTCCTCTGCAAGCACAACCAGCACCACAATATGGACAAAACCAACAGGCACGACCTAACAGGGTAAACAGAGTATTTACCAGATTGCCCATGACACTATCAGAACTACTGCCACTCTTACTCAGAGGAGAATATGTGGTAAAACGTCCTACCAAATCCTGAGGCTGCAAAAGGACCAGGGTACAACCCTAACCTGCTCTGTGAATTCCACATGGGTGCACCAGGACACTCCACAGATCAATGCTGGCAGCTCAAGCATCAAGTACAGAACCTGATCGATAAAAAGGCTCTCATCCTAATGGGCCTGCCAACCCACCCTAACAACAGAATATCAATCAAAACCCCCTACCTACTCACAATGGAGAGGGGAGTGGGCACAGGGTAAATGTTGTCTGTGGAGAACTCGACTTCAATCCCTCAGATTTAATAGCACCTATCGGGTCCAAAATCAGGGTCTACCTAACTAAGGGATCAGAAGCACCAACAATCAGCATAATCAATCGTCATACAACAAGCTCACCCCAAAATTCACTACCACCTCTCAGATTGTCTGATCTCACCATCCATCCCACTCATCAAACTCCCAATATTGCTACTTGACCGCCTCTTATTATACCATATGCATCGCAAGGTTCTCAATATATGACTCGACTACCCCTTCACATACCATACACCGCATCTTCACGTCCACCACTCATCATCCCATACACTCCATCGACTACTCTTGCTACCATTTCATCCAAATCATCGCCACCACCCCTCATTCTCAATGTAAAACCCGAGCCGCCTCCCATGACTATACACTCACCCAAACCATTCCCCTATAACTCTATCTAGGCAGTTCCTTGGAGTTACGAGACAACCATCACCACGACCTCCGGGTTGAAACCATGAAGAAAGCAATGGTGGCCGACATTGGGCATATGACAAGGGCAGGACGATACAAAAAATATCAAAAAAAGGGGGTAAGCATCAAGGAAGAAGAGTGAAGAAACAACAAAGGCATGACGGATGAAGAGAAAAGAAAAGTGAAAGGAAAAGACAAATGAAGCGAGAGTGAACAGAAAGAAGAGAAGGCGAAAGTGACGGATAAGGAAGCTGCAGACTTTATTAAACTCATTCTCAAGAGTGAGCATAATATAGTGGACAGATTGAACAAACAGCCGGCTCAAATCAGTATCCTGGGTCTGATGCAAAAGTCAGAAGAATACCAAGAGGCATTACTGAGAATTTTGAAAAAATCGCATGTACCTGCAACTACCTCACCCGCGCAACTAGAACAAACGATTAGCCAGATAATGACCCCCAATCCCATTATTTTCACTGAAGATGAATTTGTGCCTGGAGGAACGGAGCACGTCGAGCCACTAAACATCATGGTCATATGCAAGGGCATGATGGTTGCTAGGGTGCTGATTGATAACGGCTCAGCGCTTAATGTTTGTCCACTTGAGACCTTCCGGAAACTCAACGCTGATCGGTCATATGTCAAGCCAAACAACAAAGTTGTCCGAGGCTTTGACAGTTCGAGAAGGGATTCTCTAGGAGAAGTGGATCTACCTGTCACAATAGGCCCATGTACATTCGAAGTAACGTTTGAAGTCATGGAAATACCAACAACCTTCAACTTACTGCTGGGCAGGCCATAGATCCATATTGCCAGGGCAGTACCGTCCTCTCTACACCAAAGAGTCAAGTTCATCATGGGGCAGAGAATGATATCAGTGTTGGCAGAAAATCTTATCCCGGCTGGAAGAGCTCCGGATGTGCCATTTATCGACATTGAGATGACGAAGGACAAAGCACTCTATCACTTTTATCAATTCGCCGCTGTCAATCATATTGAAAAGGGGCAGGAGAAGGTAAAAGCAAAACTATCAAGACCAAATCTGATGGTTGGTCGGGTTATGAAAAGGGCAGGTTATCGACCCAAGCAAGGGTTGGGACCAGGAGGAAGAGGGAGAACTAAGCCGGTTGAAGCCAAAAAGCATACTCCTTATTTTGGTCTAGGGTTCAGGCCCACAAAAAGGGATATTGCATAAATGAATGAAAAGAAAAAAGAGCTTCGATTAGCGACAAAGCAAAACCGTGAACCAAATATCTGGAACCTGGGCAGAGTTTCCGCATATCAGCATTAGCTTCCCGAAATCTCATACTAGACCCGACAGCCTATCAGAACCACTACCAGCAAAAAGGCCAAAAAGGGTAAATTTCAAACCCGTGCACATTCATGAAGACTCAGTCGTTGAGTCCCAATCATCCTTCATGGAAGGCATTGATGTTTTATTCAATGGGGATTCCGATGAAAGTCTATCAGAAACGACTCTAGAATCCACCAACGTGAAAACCACCGTGAGCCAAGAGAAAAAATCTCCCTTCCCCACTGGCATCGACTAGGCATCAGTCGTTGTCCCATCGAGTTTGGGAGGGACTATGCCCCCATCTAACAAAAATCAATCGGAGATCATGGTTATCTCCGAACCACCAACCAAATCACCCAACACATCACTTTCACATCTCATTCGCCCCCTCAGAGAAGGGGAAGTTCTGAACAATTGGGAGGAATTCCCATTGACCCTTGAGGCTGTTGAGGCCTAAAAAAAATGCCATTAAACGAATCTAGTTTGCTCGAGGATCATAACGAGCCTTCATCCTCGGGTAAAGACTGTTTTGAGGGTTCCCTATCTTTATTAATGAATTCGCATGATTGTTCTTCTTATTTCAGGTATTCGAAAAGCAACAAAAAAATAAATATTCCTCAAAAAGCAAAAAAATCAAAAATTTCTCAAAAGTCAAAAAAATCAAAAAGCTTTCAAAGTTGTAAAAAAAATAGATATTTTTCAAAAGTCAAAAAAAGAGTTTTCAAGGGATATGTCTAAATCAAATGAGTACCCAGATAAAATAGAGTTTGAAAGGGACGAGTATGATTTCGATCTTGAACTCGACTTTGACCTCATGGGGATCGAAGAAGAGTCTGAGGACGAAATGAAGTACCCGCTTAAAGAAATCAAAGACTTGGTAGAACGTCACGAAAAAGGTGTTCAGCAAAACATTGAGGATACAGATTCAATCAATCTTGGTACCGAAGAGGACCCACATATTGTCAAGATCGGAACCTTATTAACGTCACAACAAAAGGAAGAAATGATCGAACTCTTACAAGATTATCAAGATGTCTTCGTATGGTCGTATAGGGATATGCCGGGATTGGACACAGATCTTGTTGTGCACAAGCTACCAATTGCCTCCGGAAGCAAGTCGATTAAGCAGAAATTGAGAAGATTAAAGCCAGAATAGACCCTCAAGGTCAAGGATGAAGTCATGAAACTGGATTTCTTGTAGTCTCTACGTACCCTGAGTGGTTGGCTAATGTAGTCCCAATACCCAAGAAAGATGGGAAGGTACGCATGTGTGTTGACTATCGGGACCTAAACAAGGCCAGTCATAAGGATGATTTCCCACTTCCACACATCGACACTCTAGTCGATAGTACAGCAGGGCATGGCATGTTCTCATTCATAGACGACTTTTCAGGCTATAACCAGATAAAAATGACGGAAGAAGACCAGAAAAAACTGCATTTATCACACCATGGGGTACTTTCCACTACAAAGTCATGTCATTCGGGCTGAAGAACGCAGGGGCGACTTACCAACGGGCAATGACCGCACTATTCCACGATATGATCCACAAGGAAATAGAGGTCTACGTAGACGACATGATTGCTAAATCCGGCATTGAAGAAGATCATCTAGTAAATCTAAAAAATTGTTCGACAGGCTGAGGAAATACAGTTTAAGGCTAAATCCTGCAAAATGTGTATTCGGGGCAACATCGGGCAAACAAGGTTTCATTGTCAGCAGAAGAGGCATCGAGATAGATCCGGCAAAAACCAAGTATATCCTCGAGATGAAAGCAACCCATTTTAGAGAGAGATGTTCGGGCATTCTTGGGAAGAATACAGTAATTAGTAGCGTTTCATTGCTCAGTTCACGCCTATCTGTGAGCCAGTCTTCAAACTACTCAGGAAAGACACACCGAAGAAGTGGAACAAGGACTGTCAGGAAGTGTTCGACAAGATTAAGCAATATCTGCTCAATCCACCAGTCCTAGTCCCTCCTACTCTAGGACGACCTTTACTGATGTACATCTCGGTGCAAGAAACGTCAATGGGGTGCGTGCTAGGGCAACACGATGAATCAGGACGGAAAAAATAGGCCATTTACTATCTCAGCAAGAAATTTACCGAATACGAAGCAAAATATCCAACGCTTGAGAAGAGTTGCTGCGCATTAGTCTGGGCATCTCAACGACTACGTCACTATTTGCTGAGTTACTCGACTATGCTAATACAAGGATAGACCCTTTGAAATACCTATTCGAGAAACCAGCATTAACAGGTCGCACAGCAAAATGGCAACTATTGTTATCTGAGTTTGACATCACCTATGTCACTCAAAAAGCCATCAAGGGGCAAACAATCGCCGACCACCTAGCGAGCACCCATTGCCTGACTACGAGCCATTAAAAACAAACTTTCCTGACTAAGCCATACTGATAACTGAGGTTGAAGACGATAATGATGAACCAGGCTGGAAAATGTATTTCGACGGAGCAGCCAATCAGAAAGGAAATGGAATAGGGGCAGTTCTGATCAAGCCAGATGGATCCCACGTGCCAATCGCAATCAGACTAAAATTTCAATGTTCTAACAATGAGGCTGAATACGAAGCATGCATAGCAGGGTTGAAGGAAGCACTGGATATCGAGGTAGATGAAATCGATGTTTTCAGAGATTCAAGCTTAGTAGTCTATCAGACGACTGGAGAATGGAAGACCCGAGAGTAAAGACTGGTCCCTTACCACGAATATCTGGAAGAACTAAGCTCACGCTTCGATAGGATTTCATTCACGTACATGCCGAGAGCTAAGAATCAGTTTGCAGATGCACTAGCTACACTTGCCTCTATGATCAACATCTCGGAAGACCTAATCATCGACCCTATTGAGATTGGAATTCAAGATGAGCCAGCCTATTGCTTACCCGTTGAAGTAGAAGAATCTGAAGAAAAGTCATGGTATTCTGACATCAAGGCATATCTTAAAGATCAAACACTCCCCTCAGACGCAATGCCAAATGATAGAAGGACCATTCAGAAGCTAGCAGGACAATTTTTCTTGAGCAACGGTATTCTGTACAAGAAGTCGCACCATGAGATCTTACTTAGGTGTGTGGCAGAAACAGAAATGAAACGATTAATTGAGACTGTACATGGAGAAGTCTACGGATCTCACATGAATGGTCATATGCTTGCTAAGAAGATCATGAGGATAGGATACTATTGGTCGACAATGGAGAGTGACTGCTATCAACATGTCCGCAAATGTCACCTATGTTAGATCTACGCCAACAAGATTAATGCCCTACCTTCAGAACTACATAATATGACTACTCATAGGACCTTCTCACTTTGGGGCATGAACGTCATTGGGCAGATCTCGCCAAAAGCTGCAAATGGGCATCGTTTCATCCTTGTTGCTATCAATTACTTCACACTTCACAAAATGGGTAGAAGCTGCATCATACGCCAATGTTACTAAGAGACTCCATGAAGTTTTGTCAAGAACAAACATCATTTCCCGGTATGGACTTCCAAGTGGATTGGTAACTGACAATGCTAAGAACTTCAAGAACAAAGATATGATCAAAATATGCGAATACTTCCAGATCACCCATCACAACTCTGTACCCTACAGACTTAAGATGAATGGAGCAGTCGAGGAGCCAACAAGAACATCAAGAAAATAATCGAGAAGATGGCAGTTCATACAAAGATTGGCACGACATGTTGCCCTTTGCACTACAACACCCTACCGAACTTCGTTCAGAACTTCGACTGGGGTAACTCGTATCATTGGTCTACGGAATGGAAGTAGTCTTGCCCGTAGAGGTTGAGATTCCCTCCCTCCGAATCTTAAAAGAAACAGAATTAGATGAAACTGAATGGATTCAAGCTCGGTTGATCAGCTGAATCTAATTGAAGAGAAAAAACCTTACAGCCACCATTTTGTCACATTGATCTATCAACGACGATAGCTCGTGCCTATAAAAGAAAGTTAAACCTAGGGATTTCTTATAGACCTGAAAGAAGATTCGAAACCTAGAAACTTGACAGGAAAAGAGGTACGTCATACAAACAAGATAGAGTCAGAGACGTCATCAGAAAACTAGTGAACTATGAACATTCATCGTACGAAGGAATGACGGAGGAGCCTGACTGATTCTCACAGAAATGGACGGACAAGTCTTCCCACAACCGATCAATGCTGACCACTGTTAAGAATATTACGCTTAAGACCTGACCCGGAGATGACGAAAGGCCATTTTTTACTATCCAAACAAAAAAACCATCACACCCTAGTCAATCCCTTTTGAGTCATCACGTTCATTTCTTTACCTAAAACTAGGGCAAGTCAACAACTACAAAAAAAAAAAATAGATCAGAAAAAATAGAAAAATCAAAAGCATCAAAAATACTCCTGGCCCGCATGAGGATAAACTGTGAACGGCTAAAAATACAAAAAAATCAAGAAAGTCAAAAACTCAAACACTTGATCTGGGCTCGACCCAAATCTCCAGCCTAAACAAGTTCGAGAGACGTTAGGAGGAGACATAGATCACTTTTTCGAAATAAAATAGACGAACCCCATGTTTATTCCACTTTAGATAAACTAAGACCCAGACTTTAACCTTTTTTGTAACCTTCCACTACCATAAGCCTAAGCCAACGTTTCGTCCTACTTAAAGTCCTTTTTGATCAGGAAATGTTCTAAGGCAACATAATGACAGTGGCAGCACCAATGATCTTGCAACTTGGTCCGGACCTCAAAGTCTTGTTAGTCGTTGGAAGACTTGAGAGAGGAATCCAGATCGGATATTCAAAAAAAAAGAGTACTTGAAGTGTAGAGTAGTCGATCTCGCAGCTCAACTTGAGTTGTCGAACCACGAATAGTCGTCAGTAAGCTCGAGAGGAGAATCTAGATCTATTACTCAAGAAAAAGTGCCACTACAAGAGTAGAGTCGTCGATCTTCCAGCTCAACTTAAGTCACCAAGCCACAAAGACACAGAGACTCCGAGCAAAATTGTAATGAAAAATCTAGAAAAATACAAGCATGGTCTGAAAGGGTATAGTGAAAACCTGAAAGGACGCTATGAGTAAAAGAATCAGACTATGACAAGATCAAAGCCACCAGCACGATGAAACTCCCAAAAAGGACGTCGATGCGTAAAAATGTGGAAATCGGGTCTGATGAAAACCGTAATTGGCATCAGGGGCAATAAAGGTTAACAAAAAAAAAACTCCTGGCCCGCAAGAGTATAAACTGTGAACGGCAAAATCTTTTCAAAATCCCGAGACCCAAAATAATCTTCCAATACCATGGCACTGGGAATGACTCTAAAGGAATGAAATGAGTAATTGACGTTTATATCCTCTGTGATTAGCAAAAACACCAAGATCATCGCAACCAAAGGTTTTACAAACTTTGAATTTATCGTACTCATTTGATAAAGATATTTCATAAAATTTTAAAAAAGAAAAACTACTATTTTGGCCGATAATGAAGATTCTAAGGCTTATTCAAACTTCAAGTTTTCAAAGCATTAAATACACCTGAGGCCAAGTAAGTATAAAACCTATTTTCTTTGCATTAATCTTTCAACATTTTGTAATGAAAAGAAATCAATCAAACATCATGAAAAAAGAGTCAAGGCGTTCCTACAAAGCACGGATCCGGGCAGCCCGACTCATCATCAATTTTTCAGTCTGACTCATCATCATGACTCACTAGAAAAGATGAGAAGGCATCGAAGAAGGGACCGCAAGCAAGCCCCTCCTAAGATCACTCTCCGGGCCTACTGAGGTAGATAACCATTGATCATCTAACTCGCAATTGCAGCAATGGAAGAGTTTATAAGAATGACCTAACTAGGGAAACCCTTATGGATGCGTGGCCTTAACGATGCTTATGAGATTCTAACTGAAGATGAGTACATGCAAACATTCCTGAGGGGAATTGGGCTGAAACCATTTGGATTGAAATTAGAAGCTTCTCGAGAAACGACCGTTGTTATCATGAATCACATTAACCTTGTTGAGACCCTTATGGATGTGAATCAGTAGTCCACCGTACTTTTTAGCATTGTTCCAAGGGCGATGACTCTTGAGGTCGTGTCAACAAGCGTAGCAGAAAACTACAATGGAGCCCTTCAAGTGATGACAGCAGAATTTCAAGTCCCTTCACCTCTAGTTCTGATTTGAGAAAATTTCTTTGTAAGGTATTGTAAACAACATGCCGAGAGGATTTGAATGGTGGTCGATATTTCCTTCGATCATTTGTGTCCTAGCCCGATATCGAGATGTCGAAAAAGGCCATCAGGGTGACTAATCCAAAAAAATGTCAAATGGTCACTCCAAGGTCATATGGGTCGAACATATAGAAGTGGATGACAAAGCAGTTCACAGTACATATAGAACACTGGTTAACTCTGACCTCGGATTGGGAACAAAGTGATGGGTTGCTACCTTAGATTGACAGTGCAAATGCCTTGTAAGTGTTATGACTAGTAACATGCTAGCTAGAGATATTGGTATGATAATGAATCAAGAAGTACGAAAGAGTATGCTGATACTGCAAGAGAGTAGCACCGATGCAACAGGTCTTGGTCGATTCGATTCCAACTGCAAAACTCTCTCTTGGACCAGTGACAGCTGTTAACAACCATATTGCTTGTGTTCCAATGCAAAACTCTCTTTTGGATCAGTGACAGCCGTTAACAACCATATTGCTTGTGTTCCAACTGCAAAACTCTCTCTTGGATCAATGACAGCTATTAACAACCATATTGCTTGTGCTCCAACTGCAAAACTCTATCTTGGATTTGTGGCGACTGCTAATAACCTCAGTGCTTGCACCGTTGAAAGGATCAAAGGTATCAAAGGACAATGCATGAATTGAGAGGGTTAGCTTATGATAGAAACAGATCAAGATCAACAAAAGAAGGCAATGAAGAGGAAATAAAAAAAAATCAAAAGAATTTTAAAAATCTTTCGGGTTGCACTCAACTCTGATTGTCAAAACACGATAAAAGAAATAGTCGAATTTCAAAACTCATCAAATTTTCTTCAAATCCAAGATCTCACATGAGCTCCGCACCATCGAGATCAAGGAATTAATAAGGCAAAGCTTTATTAGACCCCGTGCTTGAGGCGCCATTTTTCACAAAATTCATCAATTTAATCTTAAATTCGAAGTCGTGTTTTACAAAGTTCTCTTTCCCGTGCAAATAGGGGTTTAGTCTATTCTTTGCAGTTCTTTGCAAGCAATTTCTGCAAAGAAGGACAGTTGTAGACACCCCAATTTGAACGGGCCACTACTCGAAAAGGCCCAAAATACAGATTTTCCAAAAAAATTGGCCAACGGACCTTAAGAGCCCAAGTCATTGAAAAGTGACATTTTGACCAAACAGAGGCCCCTAAAATCTCTCAATGGTTTAGGAGGCCACCAAAAGGACTCGGCCTACCTTACGCTTTCCCAATATTCACCACTCCGCTTCCAAAATCAAAAGCGTCAAATTTTAAATAAAGTTCACCAACGGGCCTAAAAACCGATTTGCCAACACGTGGCATCTCGATCAAACCAATGATTTCAAAAATCTCAAAAAAATAAATAAAATTAAAAAAAACGAGACTTGGGATGCCTACCACCTCCTATACTTTCCACCGCTCAATCTCCGAATCCAAAAAAAAATCTAAACCCACCTAAGGCTCATAAACCATCAATTCTTCAAAATCCATTTTTCTTACCTCCCCCCAAACCTAAACTCAATCTCACATCACCTAAAAATCTAATACCAACCTACACCCTTAAAATCCATTCCAAAATAACCCCCAACCAATTCCTAAAACCCAAACCATTTCATAACCCAAGCCCAAAATACTCCAAAACCCCTAAGCCCAAATCCATATCCAATTCATATCCAACCCACAACCCTAACCCATCAACCACTACCCACATCAACCAATCACCATCTTGATAATCAAAGATGACACATGTTATCACCCCATCTCACCTCCCTCACCCAATTACCTACCCCATTAATTTGCTTTAAATCCCATCTACCCACACATCAACCCATCACCTTTTCTCTCAAATCAAACACATCTACCCACACCCCTAACCTATACCTCCCCTAATCTACCCTCATCATTCCCTACAAAACCCACATCTATAAATTTAAACCTACACCATCCTCTCAAGTCAAACACTCAACCTCTCCCATCAACCTATCCAACCCTTCATTTCCACCCACTTTAACACATGGCATCATCTCCCTCACCCTCCCAAAATATCATCAACCACCTCTTTAAATCCTCAATTCTCTTAAATCAAATACCATTTAAATCACAACCACCATCTTAAACTCACCTCACCAAACACTCCACCCAAATGGGTTGGGTAGGATCCAAACCATTTGGGTCAAAACTCACCCATTTAACCCCCCTTCCCTAAATACCCTCTAATCTCCTCTAAATTACACCAACTTCTCTCTCAAACTCATAACCATTCTACCCTTTTTCTTCACTTCACCCCATTATATCTCTAAAATAACTCCTTAACATCTATAAATACCCTCCTCCTCTTCTCAAAAATGGTCCCAACTTCTCACTACAAAAATTCTCCCCCCAACTCTTACTACTAACCATTATTCCTAATTCTCATCACAAAAATACTCCTAATTCTCTCCTCCAAATCTCACAAAAAAAATCACATACTACACTCATCTCTCTCATCATCTCTTCTCTATTCCTTCAATCAAAAAAGGAGTTATATTTTCTTAAAATACTAAGGACTCAAGAAGACTCAAAGAAGAAGAAGAAAGAAGATACAAGGTGGGTTTAAGGCAACCCCCCCTCTCTCTCTCTCTACCCTCTCCTCCTCCTTCTTCTATTATCCCCTCCCCTCTTCTCAAGGTAAAGATTTATAAGGATCATCCCCTTCAATGGGATGATCCTATAATCAAGCCAAAAATAAATCTCTACTTAGGGTACAAATGCACAACACGTGGCACATCGTTTTTCGTATTTTTTAAATCAAAATGACCGAGTTGAGTTGAGGTTACCACTATTTAGTGGGGGAAAAGGGTGCCTAACACCTTCCCTTTTCTCCAACCGAGCCGCTTACCCGAATTTCAAGGGTTGATTTATCTTTATCCATCGAGAGTCACCACGAGTCCAAAATGATAATTTTTCAAAATGTACATCGGGTGACCATTCACACCCACTTACAACATGAATGGTGGCGACTCCAAACCATTGTAGATGTGGTCTTCGTAATGGCGAAATCATGTGTCTACAGGCCGGACGGGGTTGGTGCCTAATACCTTCCAACCTCGTAATTTGATCTCCAAACTCAGTTATTTTTTAAGTAAATTAGTTATTTTTATCCATTTAGAGTCGATATTCGGTTCCTAGATCGTAATAACTAGGTGGCGACAACCAAACCTCAGAGGTCAAAAGCAGATACGCACACCCTGCGAATCGAAGGCGCTTTCACACCCCCATTCTCTCAACCAAACACCATTTGTTTTATTCCACCTAATGCTCAACCCAAATAGGTTGAAAGATCCAACCCATTTGGATCACAAATAACCCATTTAACCCTCCTAACACAAATGTCCTTCCATTACCCTCAATTTACACACCTCCTCTTACAAACCTTTAACCATTCTACTCATTTCATCAATTCATCCCATTTAACCCTAAAATAACCCCCAAAACTCTATAAAATCCCCTCATCCTCAATACAATTGTTACCTAATGAAAAATTAAGAAAAATCTTCTCTCACTCTCAACCCTCTACTCTCAACTTTCTACTTTTAACTCACTACTCACTCTTAACTCTCAATACTCTTTCAACTAAGCCAAGATCAAGTCAAGCACTCATCCTTTAAAGGTCAACCTAAGAGTAAAGTAGGACAAGGATTAAAAAAAGAAAAAAAAAACATTCTTCTTCTCCTCCTTTTCTCCCCTTCCAACTTTCTCATTTTCTATTTCTCCCCCTTTTCTATACCTATGCACACACCACAAAAGATTTGAACTACAAAATATTTGAACCATCAAAGGGCCCCTTTTTCAATAAGGGTGTCTTTAATGGTTTGAACCAACAACAAAGTCTCTCACTCGAGGGCACATATCGGATCAATCTGATTATTTTCATTTCATTTTATTTTCAAAAAAAGATCGACTCTGAGGTTACCACCAATAGTAGAGGGAGTAGAGTGCCAACACCTTCCTTACTCTCTAACATGGACTCCCTTACCTAGATCAAAAGTTAGACTAATGAGTCATATCCGTACGAAAATCACTAAAAATGCCAAAACAAATGATTTTTCAAAAAATATATAACGAGTGACCATTCACACCCTTTTGCAAAAAGAATGGTAGCAACTCCAAACCCCCCAAAGTGATTGAGTTATTCAAAAAATGAAAATCTCTTGTCCACAACATACATAATAAAGTATTCATTCATAGCATGCATTCATCTAAGTGTAAACTAATAGAGGCATTTTCACAAACACGAGACTAACATTTTATAGTGGTTTGACAACATGCCAATATCCACTCCCAAGGTCCAAGTGTTTACTATCAATGAGGTTTATGGTTCACCTCTAAACTTTTATATATAATTTTTATACCTAGGCTAAATTCTAAAATCTTAAGATTGAGATAAATGCATCATCTCGAAATGTGTGAATTTTGTTCCTTGGAAATTCACAAACCTCTACTCTTGTTAAGAATCATCGATTCTAACAAGACCTTATTTTTGAAGATTAAACCAAATAACCACATACATATATTTTTAAAAATTAAAAATAAAATCAAAAACTCACTCAATTCAAAAGATTTGCCAATCAAGATCTTGAGTTTCTCGGGTCTTTAAGCTTTACTCATTTCTTCAACTTGTGCTCATTGCTTCAAGTGATGTACCAATGTATGTAAGGTGATGAAGAGGTGAGTGAAGATGAATCAAAGATGCCTCTACCAATCCATCTTCCATTTTGATACTTGAGGTCTTCATGTCTTTGATTTCATTTCTTCCATCTTCACCTTTTGTATTTTTCTCTTTGATTCTACAAATGTGTGTGTAAGGAAGGGTTTGATGGTGAGAATGAGGTCAAATCAAAGGAAGGGATCAGGTTGAATAGGGTTTCAATTAAAGTTTAGACCTTCTAATATGTAGAAAATGCTCTCTAAATGGGAAAAGTGAGAGCATAAGTTATCTAGGAATAAAATCTCAGGGGAAGGACATAGCTTGAATGGAGTTTCAACTAAGGTTTGGACCTTCCAATGGGTAGAGAATGCTCTCTAGATGGGAGAGATGAGAGTACAAGTTATCTAGGGATCAATCGAAGGCTCTAATGAACTTAAGAATGAGTTTTAAAACCTTAGAGGTCATTTTCAAGTCACAACGATAAAAAATATGATCATTTAGTGCTTGTAGTCGGCTGCGCCATTAGCCAATTGAAAAATCCAACGGTGGTATCATTAATTATAATAGAGGCATGGGATTTTAATTATGAAAATGTCATCGAGGGGTATTTCAGCCATAACTTTCAAACGGTAGCTTCGATTGATACGTCATTGGAGGATTTACTAGATCTTATTATGTATAACATTCCCATACTATCACAAAGAGCTGGATCATGGCATAAGTGGGTAAAATGACCAAAATACCTTTTTTTCCTTTTTAGGTCAAAACGAGCTTTCGGAAAGTCCGGTAATGAAACAATTATGAGATGCAGTAGATCTTTCCTATATAAGGTCCTAAACAATCACCAAGAAAAGAAGATGGTCTTAGAGTGGTCAAATTTTCTAATGTCCCATAAATGACCATTATTGGTTCTCGAAAAATTCAATGAAGGAACGTATTGTGGAAAGAGTTTTCCTTATCAATATGAATCGACCTATCAATCATCTACTTATTGGAGAATGGTCTAGGTGGTCTCATTACCTTTTAGGTTTTGTGCACACATATTGGAGTTTTTTTTTTAGGTGTTTGTAATTGAACAACTTTACCAGAGTCTTCATGCGTCTTCAATAGCAAGCTGATCCGACACTTAACATTAGTTTCGAGATTGATAAAATATGGAACTAATATGTATATCAATGAAAAATGATTAAAAATGGAGAAATTAATAGAAAAGAATAATAAGAGTACATAAGCATCCTAATGCTGCAAGAAAACATCCCCAAATTCCTGCATGCCCTTTACAATCTCGACTGGAAGGAGAAGATATCCTATGGATACTTCTCAGAACCACTCATCATAGTTCCTAGGGATGATCAGAATATCACCATGGATGCTTTTAGAAGTCACTAATAGAGCCCCTTCCATAGTTAAAAGAACAATCTTAAAGGATGATAACGATGGACCCGTGGCTCTCTATAGTGTTGAAAAGAAAGGCATTCTCTAAGATAATACAAATAAGAAAGCTCTTCTATGAAGCAAGGGAATACTATCCTCCTAAACTTAAGTGGATGGGTTGCATTGAAGTCATGATAACTAGTGAATGCATATGGAAAGCCACGCACAAGAGGGTTAACAATTTGAAAAATAACAAAAATTTGAATAAGGGCACAAGTATAGAATAAAGTGAAAATGGAATAGAAATTAAACGAGAAGGACTTAATTCTCTAAGGAAATAGTAATCAAGATGTTATCTCATAGATATACCTTGGCACTTCTAAGTCTTCTTGGGCCTAATAGCCAACTTACGCCATATAAGATAATCGTACCCACTAAGAGGGGTTCAAAGGTGATATAACTAAAAATACCTATGAGCTAAGAGCTACAAAGAAGAAAAGAGAATAAAATGAGATACATCATAATGCATAGGTGTAGATATGAGAATGTTCATCTTTGAACCTCTATGCTACATTGTTTGGAATCGCCACCATTCTTTTTTGGAAATGGATATAAATGGGCACCCGAATCAATTTTTTTGAAAACCATTTTTTTCATGGCATTGTAGCGACTCTCATTCATGGAAAATGTATGGTCTACCTAAAATCTAGGTAAGGGGATTCGGTTTGAGAATGGAAAAAGTGTTAAGCACCCCATTCTTTCCACCTAAGGTGGTTACCTTTTAAATTTGGCCATTTTCGAAAAGATTAACATATCAAGAAAAATGCATGCGATGCATGAAGTGGGTGGGTGCACATGGTGTGTATATACCTCTTTGAAAGAGGATTTAATGTTAGTGTAGACATGAGGAATATTCTATAGAAGAGGATATCACATAAAATCATCACCTTTTTACATGAGTAAGAATGTTGGTTTAGGTTTTAAAGAAGTTCCATGAATAAAGTTTCCTTTAGATCCACAACCTTAATGCATGTATGTTTAGCTAGAAATTTAGTATTTTAACCCCATCAAGAGAGTTACACAATTCTTCATTATAGCCAAGCATGTGTGGTGTGCGTGTGCATAGTGTACATCATGATGCATGAGATGATATGGGTTTAAAAAAAGGACTTCAACCTTCATCCTTTCAACCAAACCGCCTCAAGCATTCCATGCCCAATGTTTGAGGTTCAATCTACTCGGGATAAAGGAGGGTTCTCCATTACATCTTAAAGGCTACTAAAAATAAAAGAAAAGATAGGGCTAGGAGAAGAAGATGCAACTAAAAAATAAATAACAACTATTATACCCACTTTGTCCCCTTGGAAGTCTTGAATGAACTTGTGCTTGAGAGATGAACTTGAGAGTTGAAGATTGAGAGATGAGAGATGAGTAGAGATTTTGGTAGAGTTTAGGTTGAGAGATGGGGACTTGAGAGTATGAATTGTTCATAGAAAATGAATGTATTTATAAAGTTTTTGGAGAACTTTTGGAGATAAAGTGGTCCAACCCTAAAAATAAAAGAAAATGGACATGAGGTTTATGTTATTTCTTTTTGAATTTTTTATTTGTATGAGGGTAAAGATGACATTTGTTAAGAAATCCTAAAAATATTCTTTGAATTTTGATTTTTTGATAAATAGAGGTGAGAGAACAAAAATACTTTTGGGAAGGTGAATAAGGGAGTGACATGTGTAAATGTGGAGTGGTAGGTAAAAAGTAGACTTTGGTTCATTTGTAAATAACACATAAAGCAAGGGTGAAAGTATATTTTTGAAATAGACCAATGGGAGAACAAAAGTACTTTTGGGAGGGTGAGTAGGAGAATGACATGTGTAAAGGTGAAATGGTAGGTGAAAAGTAGACCTTGGATTATTTGTAAATAATACATAAAACAATGGTGGAAGTATAATTTTGAAATAGACTAATGGGAGAATTCCATGTATGTACTTGAAGATTTTCACCTTTGGAGGGTATGATTGGAAATTCTTTCAACTTTATGGATTATTACCAAAGACTAAAGTATTTTTTTGATTTGACCACACCATTTGAGAAGGGCATTCTTGAATTTTCACAAGGGAGGGTTGACTCTCAAATTAGATAAGACATTGGGTATTGAGGGCTTATGAGAGATCAACATGTGTCATTTTTTGGGGAGGTGTAAGAGAATGGACTTAGAATGGGCTTGGTGTTGAGCTTATAATGGACTTGGGTTTGGGCTTAGAATGAACTTGATTTTGGATCAGATCATGGAAGTAAGTAGAATTGGTTTAGATTAAGGATAAGGTATGGGCATACAAAAATAATATGAGATGTTGTATGTAGGCATGTATGCATGAATAATGATGCCAAGTGGCAATACAGGCTCGTTGAGAGGCTTAAGTCTAACTCGGAATCAATTCGAGAAAATTTAGATTTTCCTAACGGGTTCGTGCAAATTGGGGTGTCTACTTGAATAAGGGCATAAGTATAGAATAAAGTGAAAATGGAATAGAAATTAAACGAGAATGACTTAATTCTCTAAGGAAATAGTAATCAAGATGTTATCTCACAGATATGCCTCGGCACTTCTAAGTCTTCTTGGGCCTAATAGCCAACTTACGCCATATAAGACAATCGTACCCACTAAAAGGGGTTCGAAGGTGATAGAACTAAAAATACCTATGAGCTAAGAGCTACAAAGAAGAAAAGAGAATAAAATGAGATACATCATAGTGCATAGGAAATTAAGTTATAAAGAAAGTGGAAGGTTGTTTATCTCAAAAAAGGGCAAGAAAATACATGCAGAGATCCCTTGTCCTATCTTACACAACTTGGGTCAATCTTCTCAGAATGGTGCTAAATATCATCCCACCCCAATCATACTCGTCTATACGATCTATATCCACTTGTGCATAAAGGAAAATCATATCAACATCCATCATTTTCTCATTGAAAAATGAAGTATCCAGCATCAGTAACAAGAGATGTGTAATGACCTGAAAATCTTAATATGTATCTTGAGGAAAGAATTTTAAGTTTTTACGTTGATTTAAAAGTATGGATCCTTAATTTCTGATATTTGAGGTAAATTAACTTTACCAATAGATTCAGAAGGGTTGAAAAACATACTTTAACCTGTAATATAACTTAATCAAAAGTCGATCGAAAAAGTTATTAAATCCTTGAGTTTTGCATTAGATATTTACTAAATAGGTAAACGATACTTTAGATAAATAATTTGAGGAATCTGATCATACCATTAGATTCATATGAAA